>NC_060187.1:77085204-77110204 GCF_021184085.1 Oncorhynchus gorbuscha
ACACACACACACACACACACACACACACACACACACACACACACACACACACACACCATTGTCCCAGTGGGGTTTGGGGCAGCAGAATAATATTGTGTCAGTAAAGCTGGATCTCTGAGGTGCTGCCGGGTATATTTATTACCTTCACCAGAGTAACACTACGCTCCCAAGACATTCCCCTCACACCTCACACACACACATACATACACCCACACACACCAGCCTCTTTAGGGACA
The DNA here is from genome assembly GCF_021184085.1 of Oncorhynchus gorbuscha. Classification (NCBI taxonomy): domain Eukaryota; kingdom Metazoa; phylum Chordata; class Actinopteri; order Salmoniformes; family Salmonidae; genus Oncorhynchus; species Oncorhynchus gorbuscha. Next base: position 77,085,441 of record NC_060187.1, read on the forward strand.
GACAGCAAGTGCCTCTCTCTTTCTCTCCCTCCCACCATTTCACATATTGGTGTTAATGTACTCCTGTAGCTCTGGGCAGACATGGAGCTGTCAGTTGACTTTTCACCGCTCTCCTCCTCTCTTCCCAACTTGTTGTACTGGGCTGTGTGTTTTCTGTGTGTGCATATTGTGTAACTATGTAAATGCAAGATACTGTGTTAGTGACTGTGTGACCCATTGGGCTCCTGAGTGGCGCAGCAGTTTAAGGCACTGTATCTCAGTACTAGAGGCATCACTACAGAGCCTAGTTCATTTCCAGGATGTATCACAACCGGCCATGATTGGGTGTCCCATAAGGAGTCATCTGGGTTAGGGTCTGGCTGGGTAGGCCATCATTGTAAATAACAATTTGTTCTTAACCGACTTGCCTAGTTCAATAAAAAATCTAATAAAAAGGTGGGCTTGTGTGGATTGAGGATTGTGTAGAATAGGTGTCAGTAGCTAGGTTTCCATCCAATTTGCTAAAGATTTATGTGAATATTCTAAAATCTGCATAAAACAATCTGCTAATTTCCCACCATAGATGTATTTCCATCAAACAGACATATTGAGGATAAAAGGCTGTGTGTGATGATGTACTGCATATAAAATAACTATAGTGGTTAAATTCCCATTTAACCAAATGAATTATACAAGTTAAATGGGGGTCCATCACATTTTCAACTCGAGTGATGGTTTTGTCAACTGTGTTATAGAGCAAATGTGTCCACTCTGGTCTTGGCATGTACTCTAGCCAACAGCTGGCAGACACAGTGAGGGTGGGCTACCTACATTATGACATTATTATGGATAATAGTGATATTAGTTGAATTTGTAAAATGGCAGCCAAGCATCGATCATCATTCACCAGAATAAGCATCAAGCTCATCACCGTGGACTTTCACCACCCTGTGAAGTTCAGCAGACCTTATTTCATCTGTAGACTAATAATAACCTGCCTGCTTCCCAAGTTGTGGTGGGAGGACCACACAACATATCAAGTTGACTTCCATATGATGGTTATTATATCAATATTTGTGCATAAAGGCGTTTCTACATCATTTCACTGACACAAGAAGATCCCACCATGTCCAACCAAACAATTGTCTGTCGCATTTATAAAATTGTACCGGCATTTCCTGTTTCCATCAGCCCAGACGTGACTCATTCATGCATCGGGTAATTCATCCACATAAAATGGTTGGATGGAAACCTGGTTTGTGTTGTGTGTGTGTGTGTGGTCAGCGAGACATTGGTGGTACAGTGTCTGTACTAACCATGCTGTTGCCAAGGTGATGCTAGAACTATCCGACCATCAGGAGTGTGCGTGTATACTGACTGGTAGCAAGTGGGTTAAGGATGTGTGTGTGTGAGGAGGTTTCCTGGAATGTGCCACCAGCAAGGGACAGGAAGAGAGCAACTGTTCTAAACCACAACAACAGATCTATTTCCTGTGTGTGTGTGTGTGTGTGTGTGTGTGTGTGTGTGTGTGTGTGTGTGTGTGTGTGTGTGTGTGTGTGTGTGTGTGTGTGTGTGTGTGTGTGTGTGTGTGTGTGTGTGTGTGTGTGTGTGTGTGTGTGTGTGTGTGTGTGTGTGTGTGTGTGTATGAATACATGAATGCTCCCTCAAATAGACATCCAGTGAAAAGAGAACACTTTGTGAAGTTGGCCACCAGTTGTGAAGTTGGCCACCAGTTGTGAAGTTGGCCACCAGTTGTGAAGTTGGCCACCAGTTGTGAAGTTGGCCACCAGTTGTGAAGTTGGCCACCAGTTGTGAAGTTGGCCACCAGTTGTGAAGTTGGCCACCAGTTGTGCCACCAGTTGTGAAGTTGGCCACCAGTTGTGAAGTTGGCCACCAGTTGTGAAGTTGGCCACCAGTTGTGAAGTTGGCCACCAGTTGTGAAGTTGGCCACCAGTTGTGAAGTTGGCCACCAGTTGTGAAGTTGGCCACCAGTTGTGAAGTTGGCCACCAGTTGTGAAGTTGGCCACCAGTTGTGAAGTTGGCCACCAGTTGTGAAGTTGGCCACCAGTTGTGAAGTTGGCCACCAGTTGTGAAGTTGGCCACCAGTTGGCCACCAGTTGTGAAGTTGGCCACCAGTTGTGAAGTTGGCCACCAGTTGTGAAGTTGGCCACCAGTTGTGAAGTTGGCCACCAGTTGTGAAGTTGGCCACCAGTTGTGAAGTTGGCCACCAGGTCAAATCCACCAGGCCTGTAGAACTGGGATGGTCAACATGTCATGTCTGAAAGCCTGTAGGACCAGGAAGGTGTGTTAGGACCCAGGAGATGGTCCTGTGTGACAGAGAGAAGCCACTGCAGGGGAACGACAAGGACGCTGGAAAAATGGAGTTCAACAAGTGTGCTGCTCTGACCAGCACTCACACTAATGATAGACAGACAGACACAGTGACAGCAGTTAGAGAGGTACAGTCAGGAAAGCCAAACCAGCATGACAGTGACACACACATAACAGACCTAATGACAAGAATATACACAAAACTAGAACAACAAGTTCACAATAACAGTTACTGGGCAGGATGTGTGTGTGTGTGTGTGTGTGTGTGTGTGTGTGTGTGTGTGTGTGTGTGTGTGTGTGTGTGTGTGTGTGTGTGTGTGTGTGTGTGTGTGTGTGTGTGTGTGTGTGTGTGTGTGTGTGTGTGTGTGTGTGATCGCTGACTAAGTGTGTAATTCAGCCTTCACAACGCAAACACATCTCTCCCTCCATTCCCTTCCTTTTCTCTCCCTCCCTCTCTCTCCTGGACACTGTGTCCTAGCAACCAGACACTTCAGGCCTAAAAATAAACCCCCAGAAACAAACAGAACAAAAAAATGTAACATACATGACAATTAATCCTTTCAAACACAGAGCAGTAAAGACCGAAACAGAACAGGTAAGAGAAAGGTGGAGGTGGAGGAGGGAGAGGGAGCCAGCAACAGGTAGTCGTGAGGCGACATAGTTCTTTGTTGAATGAGAGAAGAATCTCGCTCCTCTCACTTCCAAGACCCACACTGTGTGTGTGTGTGTAGCCCACTCTACCTGGCAGTGGAAGAACAGAACCTTTCCATAGTCCAACACCAGGCAGTAACGAGGGGTGGTGAAGACAAACAGGCCATGCAGTGAACTGTTCCACAAAGGCTGTTCCACCTCTCCTCTCAGAAGAACTCAGTGTAACTCTTTAAATAAAACTAGACTACTCTTCACATCGTCCTGGGTGTTTTCTAACAGTTTTAGTAATATTACCATCACTTTTGCTAACAGAAGGTCCTCAACAGCAATAGCCTACAGACTGACTGTAGCTGTGTCTCGCAAGCCACAACGTTCCCATCACTCCTCCTATCCAGTGGCCTGCACGTTCCCATCACTCCTCCTATCCAGTGGCCTGCACGTTCCCATCACTCCTCCTATCCAGTGGCCTGCACGTTCCCATCACTCCTCCTATCCAGTGGCCTGCACGTTCCCATCACTCCTCCTATCCAGTGGCCTGCACGTTCCCATCACTCCTCCTATCCAGTGGCCTGCACGTTCCCACTCACTCCTCCTATCCAGTGGCCGACACGTTCCCACTCACTCCTCATATCCAGTGGCCTGCACGTTCCCACTCACTCCTCATATCCAGTGGCCTGCACGTTCCCACTCACTCCTCCTATCCAGTGGCCTGCACGTTCCCACTCACTCCTCCTATCCAGTGGCCTGCACGTTCCCACTCACTCCTCCTATCCAGTGGCCTGCACGTTCCCACTCACTCCTCCTATCCAGTGGCCTGCACGTTCCCACTCACTCCTCCTATCCAGTGGCCTGCACGTTCCCACTCACTCCTCCTACTCACTCCTCCTATCCAGTGGCCTGCACGTTCCCACTCACTCCTCCTATCCAGTGGCCGGCACGTTCCCACTCACTCCTCCTATCCAGTGGCCTGCACGTTCCCACTCACTCCTCCTATCCAGTGGCCGGCACGTTCCCACTCACTCCTCCTATCCAGTGGCCTGCACGTTCCCACTCACTCCTCCTATCCAGTGGCCGGCACGTTCCCACTCACTCCTCCTATCCAGTGGCCGGCACGTTCCCACTCACTCCTCCTATCAGGTGGCCGGCACGTTCCCATCACTCCTCCTATCAGGTGGCCGGCACGTTCCCACTCACTCCTCATATCCAGTGGCCTGCACGTTCCCACTCACTCCTCCTATCCAGTGGCCTGCACGTTCCCACTCACTCCTCCTATCCAGTGGCCTGCACGTTCCCACTCACTCCTCCTATCCAGTGGCCTGCACGTTCCCACTCACTCCTCCTATCCAGTGGCCTGCACGTTCCCACTCACTCCTCCTATCCAGTGGCCTGCACGTTCCCACTCACTCCTCCTATCCAGTGGCCGGCACGTTCCCACTCACTCCTCCTATCCAGTGGCCTGCACGTTCCCACTCACTCCTCCTATCCAGTGGCCGGCACGTTCCCACTCACTCCTCCTATCCAGTGGCCTGCACGTTCCCACTCACTCCTCCTATCCAGTGGCCTGCACGTTCCCACTCACTCCTCCTATCCAGTGGCCTGCACGTTCCCACTCACTCCTCCTATCCAGTGGCCTGCACGTTCCCACTCACTCCTCCTATCCAGCGGCCTGCACGTTCCCACTCACTCCTCCTATCCAGTGGCCTGCACGTTCCCACTCACTCCTCCTATCCAGTGGCCTGCACGTTCCCACTCACTCCTCATATCCAGTGGCCTACATTGTTCCCACTCACTCCTCCTATCCAGTGGCCTGCACGTTCCCATCACTCCTCCTATCCAGTGGCCTGCATGTTCCCACTCACTCCTCCTATTCAGCGGCCGGCACGTTCCCATCACTCCTCCTATCCAGTGGCCTGCACGTTCCCACTCACTCCTCCTATCCAGCGGCCTGCACGTTCCCACTCACTCCTCCTATCCAGTGGCCTGCACGTTCCCACTCACTCCTCCTATCCAGTGGCCTACATTGTTCCCACTCACTCCTCCTATCCAGTGGCCGGCACGTTCCCACTCACTCCTCCTATCCAGTGGCCGGCACGTTCCCACTCACTCCTCCTATCCAGTGGCCTGCACGTTCCCACTCACTCCTCATATCCAGTGGCTTGCACGTTCCCACTCACTCCTCTTATCCAGTGGCCGGCACGTTCCCACTCACTCCTCATATCCAGTGGCCTACATAGTTCCCACTCACTCCTCCTATCCAGTGGCCGGCACGTTCCCACTCACTCCTCATATCCAGTGGCCTATATTGTTCCCACTCACTCCTCCTATCCAGTGGCAGGCACGTTCCCACTCACTCCTCCTATCCAGTGGCCGGCACGTTCCCACTCACTCCTCCTATCCAGTGGCCGGCACGTTCCCACTCACTCCTCCTATCCAGTGGCCGGCACGTTCCCACTCACTCCTCCTATCCAGTGGCAGGCACGTTCCCACTCACTCCTCATATCCAGTGGCCTACATTGTTCCCACACACTCCTCCTATCCAGTGGCCGGCACGTTCCCACTCACTCCTCATATCCAGTGGCCTACATTGTCCCCACTCACTCCTCCTATCCAGTGGCAGGCACGTCCTCCCCACCTCAACTGCTCTACTGTCCTCCCCACCTCAACTGCTCTACTGTTACCCCCACCTCAACTGCTCTACTGTCATCCCCACCTCAACTGCTCTACTGTCCTCCCCACCTCAACTGCTCTACTGTCCTCCCCACCTCAACTGCTCTACTGTCCTCCCCACCTCAACTGCTCTACTGTCCTCCCCACCTCAACTGCTCTACTGTCATCCCCACCTCAACTGCTCTACTGTCCTCCCCACCTCAACTGCTCTACTGTCCTCCCCAACTGCTCTACTGTCCTCCCCACCTCAACTGCTCTACTGTCCTCCCCACCTCAACTGCTCTACTGTTACCCCCACCTCAACTGCTCTACTGTCATCCCCACCTCAACTGCTCTACTGTCCTCCCCACCTCAACTGCTCTACTGTTACCCCCACCTCAACTGCTCTACTGTTACCCCCACCTCAACTGCTCTACTGTCCTCCCCACCTCAACTGCTCTACTGTTACCCCCACCTCAACTGCTCTACTGTCATCCCCACCTCAACTGCTCTACTGTCCTCCCCACCTCAACTGCTCTACTGTTACCCCCACCTCAACTGCTCTACTGTCATCCCCACCTCAACTGCTCTACTGTCCTCCCCACCTCAACTGCTCTACTGTTACCCCCACCTCAACTGCTCTACTGTCATCCCCACCTCAACTGCTCTACTGTCCTCCCCACCTCAACTGCTCTACTGTTACCCCCACCTCAACTGCTCTACTGTTACCCCCACCTCAACTGCTCTACTGTTACCCCCACCTCAACTGCCCTCTCGGTCAGACTATCACACTTCTCATGGGACTGGTTAGAGTTGTGGAGTTTATCTTAACCAAATTACCCATTTACAAAGTAATGAAACGATGCAACTCTTCAGTTGATTGTTTAAGGTGATACTGTGTCATTAACAGCTTCAGTATGGTGTTTGATCAATGTGTCTCACCGTGTAGGTTATGCAGCCAGTGTGTTGAGTGGTGCTGCCTGTCTGTCTGGTCTGTCCTGTACTGTACTGTACTGGTGAATCCACTGCATGCATCTCTCACTCACCTGTTTACACTATACAGGACAGGACTTCTCTGTTCTCATTACACACACGGGCTCACAGAGAGACACACAAAACTTCCCTGGTGCCAACGAGAGGCTGAGTGAATTATGTCCAGACGTTAAAATGGAATTCAAAAATGTATTGATTGAACTGTATTGACTAGCATACAGAATGCCTCAGTGATTCGTATTGTCCTGCAACGTTCTGAAGAGGCAACAATAATTCCCCCTGTCTGTATGTGCGGTACGTCTACCACTGTGTAGCTGCTAGCGATGATGCTCATGTAAAGTCTTCTGGTAGATAGAAAGGCTTTCCATAAAACCTTCTCAGTGAAATGTTAACTACAAAGTAGCCTGTGCTTCCATGGCAGAATGATGTCAGGATTATTTGTGTCAATCCAGTGGGTATTTGTTTTGTTCATTCTTCCATCACGTGAGCTACATAAACACTTCTAAACAACAGCCTCTTGCTAACTACACACTGGAATTAAAACAGCAACTACACCCAGAAATGTACATTTCAACAACAACTAAATCCACCGACCTCAAAAGTGGTCTGCTGATGTGGTTTAAGTATTGTTGTTGACTTTAGAGAGTGAAAACCTGAAAAAAGTTGGGGGAAACAGAAACCTGGAAAAAGTTGTGGGAAACAGAAACCTGGAAAAAGTTGGGGGAAACAGAAACCTGGAAAAAGTCAATGGGAAAAAAACAGGATTTGGGGAAAAACTAAACAGTTCAGATCAAAAATATAACTGATTTTATAGAGTCATAATTATGTAACTGCTGAGGTGGATGAAGACCTTTCTATAGTCCCAACTCCTCATCTTTATTCACTTACAACTAATCCTAATCCAGGCCTTTTCAACAACAGCAGGACAGGTTAGCATCACGTGCTACTCAGACACCGGGGCGCTGTTCCTCTCCGACAACTTTGTTTGTGCCCTCGACTGCTTGACTGCGTCAGCATGGTGTGAGAGGACCCAAAAATACACCCTTACTTCACCGAGACCTTCAACCTATTCCTTCCCCATTCCTTTCTGCTTCTCCATCAATCCTTCTTTCCCTCCCTCTTTTCCTGACATTCTTCTATTGGGGATCATTTTAGATGAAGGAAAAAGCTCTGTCCACATCTGCTAATTACTGTAAGAGAGTTTTAGTGGGCGAGAGAGGGAAGAGATGGAGGATAAAGGGTAAGCAAAGAAAGGGTTAACAAAGAGAGGGAGGGGGAAAGAAAGATATGGAATAGGTATATAGGAAAAGAAAAGACAACGACACTACACACACACCATCATGGCATTGGCAACAGCATGTCACAGTGGGCTGTGAGGGGGACATGGAGGACAGAGCACAGCTTGTGTGTGTGTGTGTGTGTGTGTGTGTGTGATTATCCCATCTTAAACAGGGAAGGAGGACACGCGCAGTGTCACCGCCTGTCACCACTTTCCTCTACCCTCTGTTCTCTGCTATCCCTCGCTCTCCCCATTCTTTCTTTTCCCACATCTCTCTCTCTCGCTAAATGTGTCTGCTAAAGCTGATTAAGTAGCTTTGATCTTTCTTACCTCACAGACGCCTCACACTCGCCTCACTGCCGGCGGCATTGAGTGTGTGTGTGTGTGTGTGTGTGTGTGTGTGTGTGTGTGTGTGTGTGTGTGTGTGTGTGTGTGTGTGTGTGTGTGTGTGTGTGTGTGTGTGTGTGTGTGTGTGTGTGTGTGTGTGTGTGTGTGTGTGTGTGTGTGTGTGTGTGTGTGTGTGTGTGTGTATGAGACGCATGACAATTCAAGCTTGACTGAATGTGATTATGTGTGTGTCTTTGTGTTATTCTCCTCTGACTGCAGCTAGAGCGTTGTCTTGGGTAGTGTCCCTCACATGTATGTGTGGTCTGTATGAGAGTGGTACATGTCTCGCTCTCCAGGCAGCCCAGATAATCACTGTTTATCCTTCAGTACGTACGTACGTACGTACGTCCCCATGGTAGCCCAGTCATACTGAAGGATAAACAGTACGTACGTACGTACTGAAGGATAAACAGTGATTATCTGGGCTGCCTGGAGAGCGAGACATGTACCACTCTCATACAGACCACACATACATACACACATACCAGTCATACTGAAGGATAAACAGGACAGACAGACAGACAGACAGACAGACAGACAGACAGACAGACAGACAGACAGACAGACAGACAGACAGACAGACAGACAGACAGACAGACAGACAGACAGACAGACAGACAGACAGGCAGACAGACAGGCAGGCAGACAGAGACAGACCGAGACAGACCGAGACAGACCGAGACAGACCGAGACAGACCGAGACAGACCGAGACAGACCGAGACAGACCGAGACAGACCGAGACAGACCGAGACAGACCGAGACAGACCGAGACAGACGAGACAGACCGAGACAGACCGAGACAGACCGAGACAGACCAAGACAGACCGAGACAGACCGAGACAGACCGACGGATGAGGGGAAACTACGCGTCAACTCAGCTAGTTGGAGAAGATTGTAGGGTTTTGAGGATTAAAAACACTGCTACATAAACATACAGGTCACGGTGGATGTAAACAGGGCTCTGCTCTAAAGCCCATTAATTGGTGGACTGATTGAATTAACGAGGCAGAGCGTCCAGTCAGGTTAGAAAGGTTGGCTTGTCCCGCTCTCCTCCTCTCCCTTGTTCCTTCTGTCTGTCTCACGGGGGAGATTAGTCCTCAGCTGGAGCAAATAAATCTGGCGGTTATGCAAGAGGCAGAGAGAGAGAGAGACAGAGAGGGCGAGTGATGTAACCACTAACACAGAGGGAAAGATGGAGAGAGAGAAAGAGAGCCAAAGCGAGAGACAGAAAGAGACAGAAAATGACAGAGAGAAATGCACGGCTGGGTCGACAACACTGGATGAATACCTTGCTCTTCCAGGGCAGCACTTCCATAGAGACAACATAAACACCAGCATGGCTCAGAAATCCTGTTACTAGTCCTGACCTTCACCAACACTACAACATCCCTGTTACTACTGCTAACCTCCACCCACACTACAACATCCCTGTTACTACTGCTAACCTCCACCAACACTACAACATCCCTGTTACTACTCCTAACATCCCTGTTATTAGTCCAAGCCTCTACCAACACTACAACATCCCTGTTACTACTCCTAACCTCCACCAACACTACAACATCCCTGTTACTAGTCCTAACCTCCACCAACACTACAACATCCCTGTTACTACTCCTAACCTCCACCACCACGACAACATCCCTGTTACTACTCCTAACCTCCAACATCCCTGTTACTAGTCCTAACCTCCACCAACACTACAACATCCCTGTTACTACTCCTAACCTCCAACATCCCTGTTACTAGTCCTAACCTCCACCAACACTACAACATCCCTGTTACTACTCCTAACCTCCAACATCCCTGTTACTAGTCCTAACCTCCACCAACACTACAACATCCCTGTTACTACTCCTAACCTCCAACATCCCTGTTACTAGTCCTAACCTCCAACATCCCTGTTACTAGTCCTAACCTCCACCAACACTACAACATCCCTGTTACTACTCCTAACCTCCACCAACACTACAACATCCCTGTTACTACTGCTAACCTCCACCAACACTACAACATCCCTGTTACTACTCCTAACCTCCACCAACACTACAACATCCCTGTTACTACTCCTAACCTCCACCAACACTACAACATCCCTGTTACTACTCCTAACCTCCACCAACACTACAATATCCCTGTTACTCGTCCTAACCTCTACCACCACGACAACATCCCTGTTACTACTCCTAACCTCCACCAACACTACAATATCCCTGTTACTCGTCCTAACCTCCACCAACACTACAACATCCCTGTTACTACTCCTAACCTCCACCAACACTACAACATCCCTGTTACTAGTCCTAACCTCCACCAACACTACAACATCCCTGTTACTACTCCTAACCTCCAACATCCCTGTTACTACTCCTAACCTCCACCAACACTACAATATCCCTGTTACTACTCCTAACCTCCACCAACACTACAATATCCCTGTTACTCGTCCTAACCTCCACCAACACTACAACATCCCTGTTACTACTCCTAACCTCCAACATCCCTGTTACTACTCCTAACCTCCACCAACACTACAACATCCCTGTTACTACTCCTAACCTCCACCAACACTACAACATCCCTGTTACTACTCCTAACCTCCACCAACACTACAACATCCCTGTTACTAGTCCTAACCTCCACCAACACTACAACATCCCTGTTACTACTCCTAACCTCCAACATACCTGTTACTACTCCTAACCTCCACCAACACTACAATATCCCTGTTACTACTCCTAACCTCCACCAACACTACAATATCCCTGTTACTCGTCCTAACCTCTACCACCACGACAACATCCCTGTTACTACTGCTAACCTCCACCAACACTACAATATCCCTGTTACTACTCCTAACCTCCACCAACACTACAATATCCCTGTTACTCGTCCTAACCTCCACCAACACTACAACATCCCTGTTACTACTCCTAACCTCCACCAACACTACAACATCCCTGTTACTAGTCCTAACCTCCACCAACACTACAACATCCCTGTTACTACTCCTAACCTCCAACATCCCTGTTACTAGTCCTAACCTCCACCAACACTACAACATCCCTGTTACTACTCCTAACCTCCAACATCCCTGTTACTAGTCCTAACCTCCACCAACACTACAACATCCCTGTTACTACTCCTAACCTCCACCAACACTACAACATCCCTGTTACTACTCCTAACCTCCACCAACACTACAACATCCCTGTTACTACTGCTAACCTCCACCAACACTACAAAATCCCTGTTACTACTCCTAACCTCCACCAACACTACAACATCCCTGTTACTACTGCTAACCTCCACCAACACTACAACATCCCTGTTACTACTCCTAACCTCCACCAACACTACAACATCCCTGTTACTACTCCTAACCTCCACCAACACTACAACATCCCTGTTACTACTCCTAACCTCCACCAACACTACAATATCCCTGTTACTCGTCCTAACCTCTACCACCACGACAACATCCCTGTTACTACTCCTAACCTCCACCAACACTACAATATCCCTGTTACTCCCTAACCTCCACCAACACTACAACATCCCTGTTACTACTCCTAACCTCCACCAACACTACAACATCCCTGTTACTAGTCCTAACCTCCACCAACACTACAACATCCCTGTTACTACTCCTAACCTCCAACATCCCTGTTACTACTCCTAACCTCCACCAACACTACAATATCCCTGTTACTACTCCTAACCTCCACCAACACTACAATATCCCTGTTACTCGTCCTAACCTCCACCAACACTACAACATCCCTGTTACTACTCCTAACCTCCAACATCCCTGTTACTACTCCTAACCTCCACCAACACTACAACATCCCTGTTACTACTCCTAACCTCCACCAACACTACAACATCCCTGTTACTACTCCTAACCTCCACCAACACTACAACATCCCTGTTACTAGTCCTAACCTCCACCAACACTACAACATCCCTGTTACTACTCCTAACCTCCAACATACCTGTTACTACTCCTAACCTCCACCAACACTACAATATCCCTGTTACTACTCCTAACCTCCACCAACACTACAATATCCCTGTTACTCGTCCTAACCTCTACCACCACGACAACATCCCTGTTACTACTGCTAACCTCCACCAACACTACAATATCCCTGTTACTACTCCTAACCTCCACCAACACTACAATATCCCTGTTACTCGTCCTAACCTCCACCAACACTACAACATCCCTGTTACTACTCCTAACCTCCACCAACACTACAACATCCCTGTTACTAGTCCTAACCTCCACCAACACTACAACATCCCTGTTACTACTCCTAACCTCCAACATCCCTGTTACTAGTCCTAACCTCCACCAACACTACAACATCCCTGTTACTACTCCTAACCTCCAACATCCCTGTTACTAGTCCTAACCTCCACCAACACTACAACATCCCTGTTACTACTCCTAACCTCCACCAACACTACAACATCCCTGTTACTACTGCTAACCTCCACCAACACTACAACATCCCTGTTACTCGTCCTAACCTCCACCAACACTACAACATCCCTGTTACTACTCCTAACCTCCACCAACACTACAACATCCCTGTTACTACTCCTAACCTCCACCAACACTACAATATCCCTGTTACTCGTCCTAACCTCTACCACCACGACAACATCCCTGTTACTACTCCTAACCTCCAACATCCCTGTTACTAGTCCTAACCTCCACCAACACTACAACATCCCTGTTACTAGTCCTAACCTCCAACACTACAACATCCCTGTTACTACTGCTAACCTCCACCAACACTACAACATCCCTGTTACTACTGCTAACCTCCACCAACACTACAACATCCCTGTTACTACTGCTAACCTCCAAAATCCCTGTTACTAGTCCTAACCTCCACCAACACTACAACATCCCTGTTACTACTGCTAACCTCCACCAACACTACAACATCCCTGTTACTACTGCTAACCTCCACCAACACTACAAAATCCCTCTTACTACTCCTAACCTCCACCAACACAACAACATCCCTGTTACTACTCCTAACCTCCACCAACACTACAACATCCCTGTTGCTAGTCCTAACCTCCACTACAACATCCCTGTTACTACTCCTGACCTCCAACATCCCTGTTACTACCCCTAACCTCCACCTCCACCAACACCACAACATCCCTGTTAATCCTCCTAACTTCCACCACCACGACAACATCCCTGTTACTAGTCCTAACCTCCACCAAAACTACAATATCCCTGTTACTAGTCCTAACCTCCACCAACACTACAACATCCCTGTTACTACTCCTAACCTCCACCAACACCACAACACCCCTGTTACTACTCCTGACCTCCACCAACACCACAACATCCCTGTTACTACTCCTAACCTCCACCAAAACTACAACATCCCTGTTACTACTCCTAACCTCCACCAACACTACAACATCCCTGTTACTAGTCCTAACCTCCAACACTAAAACATCCCTGTTACTACTGCTAACCTCCACCAACACTACAACATCCCTGTTACTACTGCTAACCTCCACCAACACTACAACATCCCTGTTACTACTGCTAACCTCCACCAACACTACAACATCCCTGTTACTACTGCTAACCTCCAACATCCCTGTTACTAGTCCTAACCTCCACCAACACTACAACATCCCTGTTACTACTGCTAACCTCCACCAACACTACAAAATCCCTCTTACTACTCCTAACCTCCACCAACACAACAACATCCCTGTTACTACTCCTAACCTCCACCAACACTACGACATCCCTGTTGCTAGTCCTAACCTCCACTACAACATCCCTGTTACTACTCCTAACCTCCACCAAAACTACAACATCCCTGTTACTACTCCTAACCTCCACCAACACTACAACATCCCTGTTACTAGTCCTAACCTCCAACACTACAACATCCCTGTTACTACTGCTAACCTCCACCAACACTACAACATCCCTGTTACTACTGCTAACCTCCACCAACACTACAACATCCCTGTTACTACTGCTAACCTCCAACATCCCTGTTACTAGTCCTAACCTCCACCAACACTACAACATCCCTGTTACTACTGCTAACCTCCACCAACACTACAACATCCCTGTTACTACTGCTAACCTCCACCAACACTACAAAATCCCTCTTACTACTCCTAACCTCCACCAACACAACAACATCCCTGTTACTACTCCTAACCTCCACCAACACTACGACATCCCTGTTGCTAGTCCTAACCTCCACTACAACATCCCTGTTACTACTCCTGACCTCCACCTCCACCAACACCACAACATCCCTGTTAATCCTCCTAACTTCCACCACCACGACAACATCCCTGTTACTAGTCCTAACCTCCACCAAAACTACAATATCCCTGTTACTAGTCCTAACCTCCACCAAAACTACAATATCCCTGTTACTAGTCCTAACCTCCACCAAAACTACAATATCCCTGTTACTAGTCCTAACCTCCACCAACACTACAACATCCCTGTTACTACTCCTAACCTCCACCAACACCACAACATCCCTGTTACTACTCCTAACCTCCACCAAAACTACAACATCCCTGTTACTACTCCTAACCTCCAACAACACTACAACATCCCTGTTACTACTCCTAACCTCCACCAACACCACAACATCCCTGTTACTACTCCTGACCTCCACCAAAACTACAACATCCCTGTTACTAATCCTAACCCCAACTACAACATCCCTGTTACTAGTTTTAACCTCCACCAACACTACAACATCCCTGTGACTAGTCCTAACCTCTACCAACACTACAACATCCCTGTTACTACTCCAAACCTCCACTAACACTACAACATCTCTGTTACTAGTCCTAACCTCCACCAACACTACAACATCCCTGTTACTAGTCCTAACCTCCACTACAACATCCCTGTTACTAGTCCTAACCTCCACCAACACTACAACATCCCTGTTACTAGTCCTAACCTCCACCAACACTACAACATCCCTGTTACTAGTCCTAACCTCCAACAACAATACAACATCTCTGTTACTAGTCCTGACCTCCAACAGGCAGATATCTTTCACCCACAAACACACACAAGCCAGAGGAACGAGAGAATTCTGAAGCAACTCACAGTCCCACACACTTCTCTCCTTCTCTCCCCTCCTTGCCTGCAGCCACACACACAGAGCAGAGAAAGACTGACACACACGAAGACATACACCCACACACCAGGGACACAACTGGTACACACACACAAGCAGACAGAACAACAGACAACACCACGCACAGGGATCCCACACACACAAGCAGACAGAACAACAGACAACACAACGCAAAGGGAGCCCACACACACAAGCAGACAGAACAACAGACAACACCACGCACAGGGAGCCCACACACACAAGCAGACAGAACAACAGACAACACCACGCACAGGGAGCCCACACACACCTGCATTGGAACACAGAAATCCACGCCACCAATGCTGTGACTCAATGGCTTGCCACAGTGCACTGTTGTTGCCAGCAACAAAGCCCACACACACACACACACACACACACACGCACGCACGCACGCACGCACGCACGCACGCACACGCCACCTCCCCTCTTTCTTTACCTCTCTCCCAGCCAGAGCCCAGACACAAAGACACACACAAAGACAGACACACACACACATCTTACTAAAACTATTCCATGGCCAGATTAGGTGAGCCAGGGGCTGCTCACACACACCATCTAAACACCTAGGCTAAGTCAGGTGACCTCACTAACACTAGTGAGAGTGTGTGTGTGACTGGAGCACAATGGCCCCAGTGTGTAGACAGGCAGGTGCGGGGGGGGGGGGTTACTGTCCTGACTGCACTGCTCCCAGAGCTGCTACTGCTAGCATTCTACTCTCTCTCTACATAGATTACATACCCCTCACTCTCCATCTCTCCCTCTCTCATCCCTCCCTCCATCTCTCAATTCTATTTCATTTAAGGGCTTTATTGGCATGGGAAACATATGCTAACATTGCCAAAGCAAGTGAAGTAGTTAATATACAAAAGTGAAATAAACAATCAAAATTAACAGTAAACATTTAACATACAGAAGTTTCAAAAGAATAAAGACAATTGAAAAGTAATATGATGTATATATACAGTGTTGTCGCGATGTGGGCAGTGTGCACATAGCCTGTCTTCTCGAGTGCCCTGTCTGCCTACGGTGGCCTTTCTCAATAGCAAGGCTGTGTTCACTGAGTCTGTACATAGTCAAAGCTTTCCTTAAGTTTGGGTCAGTCGGTGGTCAGGTATTTATTTTCCTCCCTCCCTCCCGCCCTCCCTCTCTCTCTAGCTCACTGTTCTCCCCATCATAATCCCAAATCATCCTAAAACAACAACCACTGTGTGTGTGTGTGTATTAGGGATGTACTGATTCACCGATACGTATCGGTCCCCAATTCAAATGTTAAAGATAGAACTGAGTCGGTCCCGGGACCCAAAACCAATCCAAACCTTAACAATCGCAGGTTCACATCTCCAAACACTTTCTTTCTACTTTACGAAAATAGCTCAACTTGTGACAACTGTGTCCTCTCCTTCAGGGTCAAACTAAGCATGTAATGGTGCTGACAGTCATTGATGTACAAGTCATTCTGCATGCCCAACAACCCTAGGGAATATCAGTAGCCTAGTCAAACTGGGCATGTTCCTGATGTTGCACATCTGGGCAGCACCTTTGGCATTCAAATGCCAAAATGGCTTGAGTGATATTAGCCTTTATTAGCTGAATGACAACCTATATCATTAGTGGGTGATGTCAGAACCAGAAGTGGTAGTAGATGCCTCGTCCCTTATGGCTCAGATCAGACACACACGCACAGAGGCGCCCAGCTCAGAGAGGCCCAGCTCAGAGAGGCCCAGCTCAGCTCAGAGAGGCCCAGCTCAGCTCAGAGAGGCCCAGCTCAGCTCAGAGAGGCCCAGCTCAGCTCAGAGAGGCCCAGCTCAGCTCAGAGAGGCCCAGCTCAGAGAGGCCCAGCTCAGAGAGGCCCAGCTCAGAGAGGCCCAGCTCAGAGAGGCCCAGCTCATGAGCTCCATCTGCAGCAGATTTTAATTTGGAATGGAAAAAGAATGTGTTTATGTAACAAAATGTTAGTGCAAAGAATCATTTCGCATCGTTCTTTAATCAAACTAAAACGTGTTGTTACTGTATCGTATTGGAGAGCATGTATCTAGATATTTAATGAATCATCTTGAAAGAGAAAAATGCACATCCCTAGTGTGCGTGTTAAACTGTGTCTGGGGCTGTGTGTATCGACCCACCCGCGTGTTGTTGCGTAATCACATAGAGCAGATTGATGCTAAAAATGGCTCTGGATGAAAGTATTGTGACCCAGAGCGGGGCCCCCTCTCTTTCTCTGTGTCTGTGACTGTGGGGTGCCATTTGGGCAAGGAGATTACCACTGGTGTCACCCTATAACACCAGTCAGTGAGAGGAGGGGAGGATATAAACATAGCAGAGGGTACGGAAGAGGGGAAAGTGGGGAGAGATGGACGTTTTGAGGGAGGGAGGAAAGAGAGCAAGAGGAGGGGAGATGGAGAGAGGGGGAAGGAAGGTAGTGGGGCAATGTAAACATGAGGGAGAGATGGAGAGAGGGGAAGGAAGGTAGTGGGACAATGTAAACATGAGGGAGAGATGGAGAGAGGGGGAAGGAAGGTAGTGGGGCAATGTAAACATGAGGGAGAGATGGAGAGAGGGGGAAGGAAGGTAGTGGGGCAATGTAAACATGAGGGAGAGATGGAGAGAAAAAGTAAAAAGTGGGACAATGTAAACATGAGGGAGAGATGGAGAGAAAAAGTAAAAAGTGGGACAATGTAAACATGAGGGAGAGATGAAGAGAGGGGGAAGGAAGGTAGTGGGGCAATGTAAACATGAGGGAGAGATGGAGAGAGGGGGAAGGAAGGTAGTGGGGCAATGTAAACATGAGGGAGAGATGGAGAGAGGGAATGGAAGGTAGTGGGGCAATGTAAACATGAGGGAGAGATGGAGAGAGGGGGAAGGAAGGTAGTGGGGCAATGTAAACATGAGGGAGAGATGGAGAGAGGGGGAAGGAAGGTAGTGGGGCAATGTAAACATGAGGGAGAGATGGAGAGAGGGGGAAGGAAGGTAGTGGGGCAATGTAAACATGAGGGAGAGATGGAGAGAGGGGGAAGGAAGGTAGTGGGACAATGTAAACATGAGGGAGAGATGGAGAGAGGGGAAAGGAAGGTAGTGGGGCAATGTAAACATGAGGGAGAGATGGAGAGAGGGGAAAGGAAGGTAGTGGGGCAATGTAAACATGAGGGAGATATGGAGAGAGGTAATGGAAGGTAGTGGGACAATGTAAACATGAGGGAGAGATGGAGAGAGGGAATGGAAGGTAGTGGGGCAATGTAAACATGAGGGAGAGATGGAGAGAGGGGAAAGGAAGGTAGTGGGGCAATGTAAACATGAGGGAGAGATGGAGAGAGGGAATGGAAGGTAGTGGGACAATGTAAACATGAGGGAGAGATGGAGAGAGGGAATGGAAGGTAGTGGGGCAATGTAAACATGAGGGAGAGATGGAGAGAGGGGGAAGGAAGGTAGTGGGGCAATGTAAACATGAGGGAGAGATGGAGAGAGGGGGAAGGAAGGTAGTGGGGCAATGTAAACATGAGGGAGAGATGGAGAGAGGGGAAGGAAGGTAGTGGGGCAATGTAAACATGAGGGAGAGATGGAGAGAGGGGAATGGAAGGTAGTGGGACAATGTAAACATGAGGGAGAGATGGAGAGAGGGGAAGGAAGGTAGTGGGGCAATGTAAACATGAGGGAGTGATGGAGAGAGGGGAATGGAAGGTAGTGGGGCAATGTAAACATGAGGGAGAGATGGAGAGAAAAAGTAAAAAGTGGGACAATGTAAACATGAGGGAGAGATGGAGAGAGATGGACAATGTAAACATGAGGGAGATGGAAGGTGGAAGGTGGGGCACTGTAAACATGAGGGAGAGATGAAGAGAGGGGGAAGGAAGGTAGTGGGACAATGTAAACATGAGGGAGAGATGGAGAGAGGGGAATGGAAGGTAGTGGGGCAATGTAAACATGAGGGAGTGATGGAGAGAGGTAATGGAAGGTAGTGGGGCAATGTAAACATGAGGGAGAGATGGAGAGAGGGGGAAGGAAGGTAGTGGGACAATGTAAACATGAGGGAGAGATGGAGAGAGGGGAAAGGAAGGTAGTGGGGCAATGTAAACATGAGGGAGAGATGGAGAGAGGGGAAAGGAAGGTAGTGGGGCAATGTAAACATGAGGGAGATATGGAGAGAGGTAATGGAAGGTAGTGGGACAATGTAAACATGAGGGAGAGATGGAGAGAGGGGAAGGAAGGTAGTGGGGCAATGTAAACATGAGGGAGAGATGGAGAGAGGGAATGGAAGGTAGTGGGACAATGTAAACATGAGGGAGAGATGGAGAGAGGGAATGGAAGGTAGTGGGGCAATGTAAACATGAGGGAGAGATGGAGAGAGGGGAAAGGAAGGTAGTGGGGCAATGTAAACATGAGGGAGAGATGGAGAGAGGGAATGGAAGGTAGTGGGACAATGTAAACATGAGGGAGAGATGGAGAGAGGGAATGGAAGGTAGTGGGGCAATGTAAACATGAGGGAGAGATGGAGAGAGGGGGAAGGAAGGTAGTGGGGCAATGTAAACATGAGGGAGAGATGGAGAGAGGGGGAAGGAAGGTAGTGGGGCAATGTAAACATGAGGGAGAGATGGAGAGAGGGGAAGGAAGGTAGTGGGGCAATGTAAACATGAGGGAGAGATGGAGAGAGGGGAATGGAAGGTAGTGGGACAATGTAAACATGAGGGAGAGATGGAGAGAGGGGAAGGAAGGTAGTGGGGCAATGTAAACATGAGGGAGTGATGGAGAGAGGGGAATGGAAGGTAGTGGGGCAATGTAAACATGAGGGAGAGATGGAGAGAAAAAGTAAAAAGTGGGACAATGTAAACATGAGGGAGATATGGAGAGAAAAAGTAAAAAGTGGGACAATGTAAACATGAGGGAGATATGGAGAGAGGTAATGGAAGGTAGTGGGGCACTGTAAACATGAGGGAGAGATGAAGAGAGGGGGAAGGAAGGTAGTGGGACAATGTAAACATGAGGGAGAGATGGAGAGAGGGGAATGGAAGGTAGTGGGGCAATGTAAACATGAGGGAGTGATGGAGAGAGGTAATGGAAGGTAGTGGGACAATGTAAACATGAGGGAGAGATGGAGAGGGGGGAAGGAAGGTAGTGAGAAAAAGAAGAGCTGTACGGAAGGCTGGAGTGAACACTGTCAGAGAAGAAAACGTGGAGAAACAGATGAGTGTTTCCCAACAACAGGTCAGGACCTATTGGGTCGCTGCTATTCCTTTTGGGACACACCTAAACACAAGATTAAACCCAAACACACTGCTCTGGTTTATTGGGCGGACCACAATATATTTCAAATCAGCTTTGAACATTTGGCTCTATGAAGCAGTATGAAGCAGTATGAAGCCGTATGAAGCCGTATGAAGCCGTATGAAGTCGTATGAAGCCGTATGAAGCCGTATGAAGCCGTATGAGGCGGTATGAAGCCGTATGAAGCCGTATGAAGCCGTATGAAGCCGTATGAAGCAGTATGAAGCCGTATGAAGCCGTATGAAGCCGTATGAAGCCGTATGAAGCAGTGTTAGGCATTCCGTCGTCCTGAACCTTCTTTCAGCATTCCAGTTCCAGTCTACCTTCCACTGATCAGACCTCAGCGGCCCAGTAAATGGTTGAGATCAGCACATCACAACTATCAAATATCAATGGCTTTACATGGCTAACAGCGCTAGAGGCTGTTCATCTGACAGACAATATGACAGGCTGGACAGTTCCCAGAGAGACAGAGAGTGTGTATGATGCTGTACAGCACTGATGGTAAGGCCTGCCATTAAACTTGAATCACTCTGCTTTACTATAAATACCTTTCCAATGATCTATGCATTATTCAATCCCTCTCAGGCCAACACACATCACACACACCTGTGAGGAGACGTAAACATTTCAGGAAGATGACCAAGTAAAAATAGAATAATGGACTGAAAAGAGCTACCCATGAAAACCTGTACGAGACTACCAATCCAGGGTGTGTGTGTGTGTGTGTGTGTGTGTGTGTGTGTGTGTGTGTGTGTGTGTGTGTGTGTGTGTGTGTGTGTGTGTGTGTGTGTGTGTGTGTGTGTGTGTGTGTGTGTGTGGCCCCTAATCTGAGATGATACAGATCAGACAGACAGATCCCGGTAAACTACAGGTTGTTTCACCACACAGTGCTGCTCACCACACAGTGCTGCTCACCACACAGTGCTGCTCACCACACAGTGCTGCTCACCACACAGTAATTCAGCACCTGTGTCCTTACAGCAACAGAAGCACAACAGTTCTGCACTGCTCCCTCTGACACAAGCCAGTTGAAGGGAATGGGGGAGTGAGCTAGAGATGGAGAGTGAGAGTGAGCTAGGGAGTGAGAGTGAGAGTGAGCGTGAGAGTGAGAGTGAGCTAGAGAGTGAGCGTGAGAGTGAGTGAGCGTGAGAGTGAGTGAGCGTGAGTGAGTGAGCGTGAGTGAGAGTGAGAGTGAGCGTGAGTGAGAGTGAGCTAGAGATAGAGAGTGAGCTAGAGATAGAGAGTGAGCGTGAGATAGAGAGTGAGCGTGAGATAGAGAGTGAGCGTGAGATAGAGAGTGAGCGTGAGATAGAGAGTGAGCGTGAGATAGAGAGTGAGCGTGAGATAGAGAGTGAGCGTGAGATAGAGAGTGAGCGTGAGATAGAGAGTGAGCGTGAGATAGAGAGTGAGCGTGAGATAGAGAGTGAGCGTGAGAGTGAGATAGAGAGTGAGCGTGAGCTAGAGAGTGAGCTAGAGAGTGAGCTAGAGAGTGAGATAGAGAGTGAGCTAGAGAGTGAGGGTGAGCTAGAGAGTGAGCTAGAGAGTGAGCTAGAGAGTGAGCTAGAGAGTGAGCTAGAGAGTGAGATAGAGAGTGAGATAGAGAGTGAGTGTGAGTGAGCTAGAGAGTGAGAGTGAGCGTGAGATAGAGAGTGAGCGTGAGAGTGAGATAGAGAGAGAGTGAGCGTGAGAGTGAGATAGAGTGAGAGTGAGCTAGAGAGTGAGGGTGAGCTAGAGAGTGAGCGGAGAGTGAGCTAGAGAGTGAGTGAGAGTGAGCTAGAGAGTGAGTGAGAGTGAGTGAGAGTGAGCGTGAGATAGAGAGTGAGATAGAGAGTGAGATAGAGAGTGAGAGTGAGCTAGAGATAGAGAGTGAGAGTGAGTGAGAGTGAGCTAGAGAGTGAGAGTGAGCTAGAGATAGAGAGTGAGAGTGAGCTAGAGAGTGAGCTAGAGAGTGAGCGTGAGAGTGAGAATGAGTGTGAGCTAGAGAGTGAGCGTGAGAGTGAGAATGAGTGTGAGATAGAGAGTGAGAGAGAGTGAGATCGAGAGTGAGAGTGAGCTAGAGATAGAGAGTGAGAGTGAGAGTGAGAGTGAGAGTGAGAGAGAGAGTGAGTGAGAGTGAGAGTGAGAGTGAGTGAGCGTGAGCGTGAGCGTGAGAGTGAGCGTGAGAGTGAGCGTGAGAGTGAGCGAGAGTGAGAGTGAGCTAGAGAGTGAGAGTGAGCTAGAGATAGAGAGTGAGCTAGAGATAGAGAGTGAGATAGAGATAGAGAGTGAGCTAGAGAGTGAGAGTGAGCTAGAGATAGAGAGTGAGTGTGAGAGTGAGCGTGAGATAGAGAGTGAGCTAGAGATAGAGAGTGAACGTGAGAGTGAGCTAGAGTGAGAGTGAGCGTAAGCTAGAGATAGAGAGTAAGCTAGAGAGTGAGAGTGAGCTAGAGAGTGAGCTAGAGCTAGAGAGTGAGCTAGAGCTAGAGAGTGAGCTAGAGATAGAGAGTGAGCTAGAGATGAGAGTGAGCTAGAGATAGAGAGTGAGCTAGAGATAGAGAGTGAGCGTGAGTGAGCTAGAGATAGAGAGTGAGGGTGAGCTAGAGAGTGAGAGTGAGGGTGAGCTAGAGAGTGAGAGTGAGCGTGAGCTAGAGAGTGAGAGTGAGCGTGAGCTAGAGAGTGAGAGTGAGCGTGAGCTAGAGAGTGAGAGTGAGCGTGAGCTAGAGATAGAGAGTGAGAGTGAGCTAGAGAGTGAGCGTGAGATAGAGAGTGAGAGTGAGCGTGAGCTAGAGAGTGAGAAGGGGACCAGTGAAAAAGAGGGGCGGATCGAGGGGAGGGAGAGAGTTAATTAATGGAAGAGGATCTGCCACTGGGGTATTCTACCATGGGATGGGTGACAGAGAGGGGGAGGAGAGAGAGTTAATTAATGGAAGAGGATCTGCCACTGGGGTATTCTACCATGGGATGGGTGACAGAGAGGGGGAGGAGAGAGAGTTAATTAATGGAAGAGGATCTGCCACTGGGATATTCTACCATGGGATGGGTGACAGAGAGGGGGAGGAGAGAGAGTTAATTAATGGAAGAGGATCTGCCACTGGGGTATTCTACCATGGGATGGGTGACAGAGAGGGGGAGGAGAGAGAGTTAATGGAAGAGGATCTGCCACTGGGGTATTCTACCATGGGATGGGTGACAGAGAGGGGGAGGAGAGAGAGTTAATGGAAGAGGATCTGCCACTGGGGTATTCTACCATGGGATGGGTGACAGAGAGGGGGAGGAGAGAGAGTTAATTAATGGAAGAGGATCTGCCACTGGGGTATTCTACCATGGGATGGGTGACAGAGAGGGAGAGGAGAGAGAGTTAATTAATGGAAGAGGATCTGCCACTGGGGTATTCTACCATGGGATGGGTGACAGAGAGGGGAGGAGAGAGAGTTAATGGAAGAGGATCTGCCACTGGGGTATTCTACCATGGGATGGGTGACAGAGAGGGGAGGAGAGAGAGTTAATTAATGGAAGAGGATCTGCCACTGGGGTATTCTACCATGGGATGGGTGACAGAGAGGGGGAGGAGAGAGAGTTAATGGAAGAGGATCTGCCACTGGGGTATTCTACCATGGGATGGGCGACAGATAGGGGAGGAGAGAGAGTTAATTAATGGAAGAGGATCTGCCACTGGGGTATTCTACCATGGGATGGGTGACAGAGAGGGGAGGAGAGAGAGTTAATGGAAGAGGATCTGCCACTGGGGTATTCTACCATGGGATGGGTGACAGATAGGGGAGGAGAGAGAGTTAATGGAAGAGGATCTGCCACTGGGGTATTCTACCATGGGATGGGTGACAGATAGGGGAGGAGAGAGAGTTAATGGAAGAGGATCTGCCACTGGGGTATTCTACCATGGGATGGGTGACAGAGAGGGGGAGGAGAGAGAGTTAATTAATGGAAGAGGATCTGCCACTGGGGTATTCTACCATGGGATGGGTGACAGAGAGGGGGAGGAGAGGAGAGGATGAGGGGCCAGTTAATCTAGGTTTTAAAAGGTTTCACTCCTCAGAGACCTTCACAC
>NC_060187.1:77117704-77187704 GCF_021184085.1 Oncorhynchus gorbuscha
GAATGGGTTCTCACAGTAAGGATCGGTCAGAATGGGTTCTCACAGTAAGGATCGGTCAGAATGGGTTCTCACAGTAAGGATCGGTCAGAATGGGTTCTCACAGTAAGGATCGGTCAGAATGGGTTCTCACAGTAAGGATCGGTCAGAATGGGTTCTCACAGTAAGGATCGGTCAGAATGGGGTCTCACAGTAAGGATCAGTACACATGGGGTCTTACAGTAAGGATCAGTACACATGGGGTCTTACAGTAAGGATCAGTACACATGGGGTCTTACAGTAAGGATCAGTACACATGGGGTCTTACAGTAAGGATCAGTACACATGGGGTCTTACAGTAAGGATCAGTACACATGGGGTCTTGCAGTAAGGATCAGTACACATGGGGTCTTGCAGTAAGGATCAGTACACATGGGGTCTTGCAGTAAGGATCAGTACACATGGGGTCTTGCAGTAAGGATCAGTACACATGGGGTCTTACAGTAAGGATCAGTACACATGGGGTCTTACAGTAAGGATCAGTACACATGGGGTCTTACAGTAAGGATCAGTACACATGGGGTCTTACAGTAAGGATCAGTACACATGGGGTCTTACAGTAAGGATCAGTACACATGGGGTCTTACAGTAAGGATCAGTACACATGGGGTCTTACAGTAAGGATCAGTACACATGGGGTCTTACAGTAAGGATCAGTACACATGGGGTCTTACAGTAAGGATCAGTACACATGGGGTCTTACAGTAAGGATCAGTACACATGGGGTCTTACAGTAAGGATCAGTACACATGGGGTCTTACAGTAAGGATCAGTACACATGGGGTCTTACAGTAAGGATCAGTACACATGGGGTCTTACAGTAAGGATCAGTACACATGGGGTCTTACAGTAAGGATCAGTACACATGGGGTCTTACAGTAAGGATCAGTACACATGGGGTCTTACAGTAAGGATCAGTACACATGGGGTCTTGCAGTAAGGATCAGTACACATGGGGTCTTGCAGTAAGGATCAGTACACATGGGGTCTTACAGTAAGGATCAGTACACATGGGGTCTTACAGTAAGGATCAGTACACATGGGGTCTTACAGTAAGGATCAGTACACATGGGCTCTTACAGTAAGGATCAGTACACATGGGGTCTTACAGTAAGGATCAGTACACATGGGCTCTTACAGTGTGATGCCCTCAACGTGACCAGAACCACAGGGTTAATCTGGTAGATTAGCAGTGTGAGTTACACCGTGCTATAAATGGAAACAAACACCACCACAGGTTAGGATTTGGTGTGTGAGTGTGTGCTGGGTGGTGCCGGCTGGGTCGGGGTCAACCCAGGTCTATGCAGGGTTGTGGGTGGTGAAATGAAAGGTGTGATGTGAGGCTGGATGGAGCAGCAGAGGTATTTAGAGGAGCTGATGGTGCGCCAGGGATCACGGTTACCTGATCTCCGCAGGTGTGTGTGTGTGTGTGTGTGTCTGGCGTCAAGCTCAGATCAGTTTCAGTGGCACAGCCAGTGCTGTGAGGAGAAAGGAGCAGCGATACACTAGACACACACACTAACAAATAACACACATGCCTTCTCTGTCAGATGACTAAACTCTCTCACACACTTTCTGTGTCTCATATGTAATACATAGTCAAACATGTTGGCTCTGTAATATAGCGATATTATATTGCAAAGCTGAGTAACAGTGCAGCTTGCCACACCCTGATTAGTTCCACTGAACCAGACAGGAACATCACCTGAGATGCCTGCCTGCCCACCCGCCCGCCCGCCTATGTGAGAGAGGGTTTTGTTTTCCTCCAATGTGAAATGCAGCAGACGGCAACTATTAACTTTCTAAAGCAGGAATGTGGGAAATGGACCGCGAGAGTCGACCACACACCATCAAGTGGTCAAGGGTAAAGCTTTGAGGGCCAGTCAAGGGCAGAGTAGGGCTGAGAATTGCCAGGGACCTCACGATAAGATATTATCACAAAATGTAGCTGCCGATACGATATGTGTTGCGATTTTCACGATTCTATATATATATATATATATATTGTAATTCGATACTGTGATTTTATTGCAATTCGATGTTCCAAACATATTGCTCACCATATGTCTGCTGCAGGAGGACAAGAGAGAGTCATGAGAAAACAAGTTTTGATAAATCATGGAAATAAAAGTGTTGAAAACAAATTCTCTTTATTTAAAAAGAAGTCTGAGAACAAGCTATGAAGAATTACACTGGAGTTTTGGTGCAGGTACTGCCAACCGGCGCAAAAATAATATTGCGATATTGTCAAAACTATTTTTGCATGCCTAAAATATCTATTATTTAGAACGCAAGTACAGGTATTCGGACACGACGGCAGAGCGAGGGACAGAGAGAGGGGCAGATCGAAGGGCAGAGAAAGGGGCAGAGAAAGGGGCAGAAAGAGGGGCAGAGAAAGGGGCAGAGAAAGGGGCAGAGAAAGGGGCAGAGAGAGGGGCAGAGAAAGCGAGAAAGGGGCAGAGAAAGGGGGGCAGAGAAAGGGGCAGAGAGAGGGGCGGAGCGAGGGGCAGAGAAAGGGGCAGAGAGAGGGGCGGAGGTGCGAGGGGGCAGAGAAGAGGGGCAGAGCGAGGGGCAGAGACAGGGGCAGAGACAGGGGGCAGAGACAGGGGCAGAGACAGGGGCAGAAAGAGGGGCGAGGGGGCAGAGCGAGGGGGCAGAGCGAGAGAGGCAGAGCGAGAAAGGGGCAGAGAGAGGGGCGGAGCGAGGGGCAGGGGGGCAGAGCGAGGGGCAGAGACAGGGGCAGAGACAGGGGCAGAGCGAGGGGCAGAGACAGGGGCAGAGAGGGGGCAGAGCGAGGGGGCAGAGGGGCAGAGAGAGGGAGCAGAGAGGGGCAGAGAGAGGGGCAGAGAGAGGGGCAGAGAGAGGGGCAGAGAGAGGGGCAGAGCGAGGGGCAGAGCGAGGGGCAGAGAGAGGGGCAGAGAAAGGGGCAGAGAGAGGGGCAGAGAGAGGGGCAGAGCGAGGGGCAGAGCGAGGGGCAGAGCGAGGGGCAGTCTCTCCTCTTGTCAAGCAGCCTCCAACCCCTGAGCTGCATCACTTCATTATGAGTACAATAAGAGGTTCCACTAACCCCACACACAAACAGACAACGCATGCACACACAATGGCCACTCCAGAGACAGGGATCTCACCAGCCACACACACCAGACCAGAGACAGGGATCTCACCAGCCACACACTCCAGACCAGAGACAGTGATCTCACCAGCCACACACTCCAGACCAGAGACAGGGATCTCACCAGCCACACACACCAGACCAGAAACAGGGATCTCACCAGCCACACACACCAGACCAGAGACAGGGATCTCACCAGCCACACACTCCAGACCAGAGACAGGGATCTCACCAGCCACACACACCAGACCAGAGACAGGGATCTCACCAGCCACACACACCAGACCAGAAACAGGGATCTCACCAGCCACACACACCAGACCAGAAACAGGGATCTCACCAGCCACACACACCAGACCAGAGACAGGGATCTCACCAGCCACACACTCCAGACCAGAGACAGTGATCTCACCAGCCACACACTCCAGACCAGAGACAGGGATCTCACCAGCCACACACACCAGACCAGAAACAGGGATCTCACCAGACACACACACCAGACCAGAGATGGGGAGAAGAGAAGGAACCGGAGAGAGACGGAGAGGGGTCGAGGGAGAAGGAACCAGAGAGAGACAGAGAGGGGTCGAGGGAGAAGGAACCAGAGAGAGACAGAGAGGGGTCGAGGGAGAAGGAACCAGAGAGAGACAGAGAGGGGTCGAGGGAGAAGGAACCAGAGAGAGACAGAGAGGGGTCGAGGGAGAAGGAACCAGAGAGAGAGACAGAGAGGGGTCGAGGGAGAAGGAACCAGAGAGAGACAGAGAGGGGTCGAGGGAGAAGGAACCAGAGAGAGACAGAGAGGGGTCGAGGGAGAAGGAACCAGAGAGAGACAGAGAGGGGTCGAGGGAGAAGGAACCAGAGAGAGACAGAGAGGGGTCGAGGGAGAAGGAACCAGAGAGAGACAGAGAGGGGTCGAGGGAGAAGGAACCAGAGAGAGACAGAGAGGGGTCGAGGGAGAAGGAACCAGAGAGAGACAGAGAGGGGTCGAGGGAGAAGGAACCAGAGAGAGACAGAGGGGTCGAGGGAGAAGGAACCAGAGAGAGAGAGACAGAGGGGTCGAGGGAGAAGGAACCAGAGAGAGAGAGACAGAGGGGTCGAGGGAGAAGGAACCAGAGAGAGAGAGACAGAGGGGTCGAGGGAGAAGGAACCAGAGAGAGAGAGACAGAGGGGTCGAGGGAGAAGGAACCAGAGAGAGACAGAGAGGGGTTGAGGGAGAAGGAACCGGAGAGAGACAGAGAGGGGTTGAGGGAGAAGGAACCGGAGAGAGACAGAGGGGTTGAGGGAGAAGGAAACTCCATATGAAGTGTCCCCATATAAACACAGCCGCACCAGACCACAGTGATTACAGCAGAGTGTGTGTGTGTGTGTGTGTGTGTGTGTGTGTGTGTGTGTGTGTGTGTGTGTGTGTGTGTGTGTGTGTGTGTGTGTGTGTGTGTGTGTGTGTGTGTGTGTGTGTGTGTGTGTGTGTGTGTGTGTGTGTGTGTGTGTGTGTGTGTGTGTGTGTGTGTGTGTGTTTCGCACCCAGACCCCAGCCTTCCTCCTGCCTGCCCTGTCACTGTGGCGAAAGTGACTGACTACTACTAACCCATTGCATCCCTGGGTCAGTAGTAGTCATATTACTGGTACCTAATCATTATCACCACCCTTTATCTCATTCCCAACCCCAGGCTTGGTGATACGGTGCCTTATCAACAGGTCCAGGACCTGTCTTCCTGTGTCATGTCGGTTCTATTCTTTCTAGTCTTAATAGCTAACCATGGACAAAGCCTGATTTCAGATCAGTTGACCTAATGTAACCTCTCAGATAATATAATTCATGCTAAATCAATTTACCAAACACTATCATCAATTGTTAGGAGGATACCAGTGATTGGCACTCATTAAAAATCAGGAAATAGACTATTTGACCATTTCCATTATAAGGATAAAACAGGTATGCTATATTCCTGATAAGAGTTCCTGATTTTCAGGCCTGAATAAAATAGTAATTCCTTATTACTCAGAATGGAAAAATCACAGCATCAACAGGTTAGTGTCTGGTAACATTAGACACATAGCGACCAGGCAGAGTGTCCTGTCTGATAGAACAGAGAGACAGATCCATAAATAAAGAAGATTACAGAACAAATCATCTCTATCTACAAACTATTAGATGTCTATCCAATATTGCTATATCCTATTTATAACATTCTCATTCTGGCAATGTACATAGATTGTAATGAGTGGAGAGGCGTTTGTTAAGGGTTAAAACTCCTAACCAGGCCTACAGAGCACAGCAACAGGACAACTGGAGAGTGAGTGAGAGATAAAGGCCTGCTGGGATTAAAGCCTCATAATAATGTGCCTATTTAAAGTCTCTATTAGCAGGGCAGATTTGTGGTTAGATAATGCCTTGGTTAAAGCTCAACTGTGTTTGTCAACGCGGTTAAGAGAGCGAAGGAGTGGGACTTGCACACGCACGGACACACAACACACACACACAAGGTCGACACACTTTCACGTGAACGCGAACACAAACCCAACAACAGCACGTTATACACGTGTACATGACACCGCTCAAACACACTCACTCTGGTATACACACATCCAATACATACACACACTAGTCTTGGGTACACACACATTCTCTGACATACAACCAAGCACACACACTAGTAAAAGGGCCACTTCTGGTGGGACGTGGTGATGTCATCAGCCTCCCTCAGGGCTGTTTCTCTGGGGTAGGGGTGTAATGGAGTGTGGCAGAAAGGGAAGGGGTAGAGGATACAGAGGAGAGCAGAAGCGATGGGGCTCTATATAAGGCATGGCTCTATATAAATCACAGAGCCACTACAGAACAGGCATGGCTCTATATAAACCACAGAGCCACTACAGACCAGGCATGGCTCTATATAAACCACAGAGCCACTACAGACCAGGCATGGCTCTATATAAACCACAGAGCCACTACAGACCAGGCATGGCTCTATATAAACCACAGAGCCACTACAGAACAGGCATGGCTCTATATAAACCACAGAGCCACTACAGAACAGGCATGGCTCTATATAAACCACAGAGCCACTACAGAACAGGCATGGCTCTATATAAACCACAGAGCCACTACAGAACAGGCATGGCTCTATATAAACCACAGAGCCACTACAGAACAGGCATGGCTCTATATAAACCACAGAGCCACTACAGAACAGGCATGGCTCTATATAAACCACAGAGCCACTACAGAACAGGCATGGCTCTATATAAACCACAGAGCCACTACAGAACAGGCATGGCTCTATATAAACCACAGAGCCACTACAGAACAGGCATGGCTCTATATAAACCACAGAGCCACTACAGAACAGGCATGGCTCTATATAAACCACAGAGCCACTACAGAACAGGCATGGCTCTATATAAACCACAGAGCCACTACAGAACAGGCATGGCTCTATATAAACCACAGAGCCACTACAGAACAGGCATGGCTCTATATAAGCCACAGAGCCACTACAGAACAGGCATGGCTCTATATAAGCCACAGAGCCACTACAGAACAGGCATGGCTCTATATAAGCCACAGAGCCACTACAGAACAGGCATGGCTCTATATAAACCACAGAGCCACTACAGAACAGGCATGGCTCTATATAAACCACAGAGCCACTACAGAACAGGCATGGCTCTATATAAACCACAGAGCCACTACAGAACAGACATGGCTCTATATAAGCCACAGAGCCACTACAGAACAGACATGGCTCTATATAAGCCACAGAGCCACTACAGAACAGGCATGGCTCTATATAAGCCACAGAGCCACTACAGAACAGGCATGGCTCTATATAAGCCACAGAGCCACTACAGAACAGGCATGGCTCTATATAAGCCACAGAGCCACTACAGAACAGACATGGCTCTATATAAACCACAGAGCCACTACAGAACAGGCATGGCTCTATATAAACCACAGAGCCACTACAGAACAGGCATGGCTCTATATAAACCACAGAGCCACTACAGAACAGACATGGCTCTATATAAGCCACAGAGCCACTACAGAACAGGCATGGCTCTATATAAGCCACAGAGCCACTACAGAACAGGCATGGCTCTATATAAGCCACAGAGCCACTACAGAACAGGCATGGCTCTATATAAGCCACAGAGCCACTACAGAACAGGCATGGCTCTATATAAGCCACAGAGCCACTACAGAACAGACATGGCTCTATATAAACCACAGAGCCACTACAGAACAGGCATGGCTCTATATAAACCACAGAGCCACTACAGAACAGGCATGGCTCTATATAAACCACAGAGCCACTACAGAACAGACATGGCTCTATATAAGCCACAGAGCCACTACAGAACAGACATGGCTCTATATAAGCCACAGAGCCACTACAGAACAGGCATGGCTCTATATAAACCACAGAGCCACTACAGAACAGACATGGCTCTATATAAGCCACAGAGCCACTACAGAACAGGCATCACTGTTGTGTTGTACAAAACAAAAGAACCACATTATTCTTGGGAGAGAACACCCCCATAAGATAGAGGCCTGCTTCATCTCAAGTCCCTGTGATGTCAGGCATAGCCTTTATTTTAGTGAAATAAATACAAATATGCAGAGTTGGCATTAAATGTGACTGAGCTTCCTGATGTTGTATGTATGGGGGAAGCTGGTTAGTTATGTGCTTAACAACTTGCAAGAGAGAGCAGGAACAAACTTATGCCTGAATTTCAGGAATGAGCAGACTTAACTAGTGAGCTTCATGGTCCCTGTTTGACCTATTTGGAATCCCCATATAATCATGGCCTCTTTTTACAGTGTCATCATTCACAGTTGTTCACCTTTAATAGGCCTCAGACTACAAACCAGCTGACACATTGACTGCAGCCACATGTGTTGCATGCTTGATACAGAGAATATTTATGATTAGCTTGAGTTGATCATACCACCCAGCCTTCTCTGATCTTTTGTCACATTAGGCCAATATCACGTTACATCTCAAAACAACACTCATGTCTCCCTCACTAGCTTTAAGCACCAGCTGTCAGAGCAGCTCACCGATCACTGCACCTGTACATAGCTCATCTGTAAATAGCCCATCCAACTACCTCATCCCCATACTGTTATTTATTTATTTGCTCATTGGCACCCCAGTATCTCTACTTGCACACTCATCTTCTGCACATCTATCACTCCAGTGTTTAATTGCTAAATTGTAATTATTTCGCCACTATGGTCTATTTATTGCCTTACCTCTCTTATCCTACCTCATTTGCACACATTGTATAAAGATTTTTCTATTGTATTATTGACTGTGTGTTTGTTTATTCCATGTGTAACTCTGTGTTGTTGTTTGTGTCGCACTGCTTTGCTTTATCTTGGACAGGTCTCAGTTGTAAATGAGAACTTGTTCTCAACTAGCCTACCTGGTTAAATAAAGGTGAAATATATATATTTTTTAAACAAGTGCAAAACCAAAACATGCAAAACTTCATCACTAATTAGACAGATTTTTCTCATACTACTTGACTATAGACCTACACAACATCTAAGATGAATCAGACAGGGATGACATGATTATCAGTCACCTTCAATATGAAAGCGTGTCGCTGATAGTGAAATGATACTAATCTAACACACAGCAGAGAAACAAACTCTGACCACTTCCTCTTCCGATGCCGTACAGTACAAACCCACCTGCACCAGATATCGACACGGGCCATTCACACAGACACCGTGAAGTCAGGCGTCGCACTGTGTGAAAGCCGCAAGGCCAGAGTATAGGTACAGTTCACTTCACGCTCTTGAGTAAAAACAATGCGATGCAGTAATGGCCAATTGTCATTCATTTGTTTCAGTTTGAGTGGTAGTGTTGGTACAGTGATTGAGTCGGTGCAGACTGGACAGATGCATTAACATGGGAATTATGTTGATCGGTGGGTGTGAATGAAGTGAAGGGTGCGGTCGTCCCGACCCGTTCAGGAAGCCATGATGGATTGTGTAGATAGAATGGTGGTGTGGCAAATGTATATAGGTCTGGAATCAATTTCACACATTATAGTGCCGGCACGTGTTTTTAAACACAAACAAATGTAACAATGCAATGGTCGCTGCACCTTTGATGATTTCCATAAAACGGTTTCCCAGCCAGTGATCTGTGAGCTACAGTCTTACTTGTGGGGGGTGCTAGCATAACCAGAGGTGACTCCCCCGACAGATTTAATACTGGCTCACCCAATCAGGCTGGCCTAAAATATATAGATTTTAAATTAACTAAATTAACTTGAATTGTTGGTTGTATTGTCTCCTGATATTCAGAAATGAACATGATTAGTTGGTTGTTGTCTCCTGATT
This sequence comes from Oncorhynchus gorbuscha, assembly GCF_021184085.1. Classification (NCBI taxonomy): domain Eukaryota; kingdom Metazoa; phylum Chordata; class Actinopteri; order Salmoniformes; family Salmonidae; genus Oncorhynchus; species Oncorhynchus gorbuscha. The sequence continues at coordinate 77,127,208 of NC_060187.1, forward strand.
AAGAAATGTTTCATGTGTAGTAGGGAGTTCTTGGGATCGAGCCTAATTGGTTATATCTCAGTTACATGGTAATTAACAAGCACATAGCCTACAGTTGAGAAGTCCGCAATTTGGCAAATATGAAATAGCTGATGTGGAGTTGTGGCTGTCAGTGAGACGCATCTGACCTGAGCCCTAGGACCATGCCCCAGGACTACCTGACATGATGACTCCTTGCTGTCCCCAGTCCACCTGGCCATGCTGCTGCTCCAGTTTCAACTGTTCTGCCTTACTATTATTTGACCATGCTGGTCATTTATGAACATTTGAACATCTTGGCCATGTTCTGTTATAAACTCCACCCGGCACAGCCAGAAGAGGACTGGCCACCCCACATATGCTCTCTCTAATTCTCTCTTTCTTTCTCCCTCTCTCTCTGACGACCTGAGCCCAAGGACCGTGCCCCAGGACGACCTGACATGATGACTCCTTGCTGTCCCCAGTCCACCTGACTGTGCTGCTGCTCCAGTTTCAACTGTTCTGCCTTGTTATTATTCGACCATGCTGGTCATTTATGAACATTTGAACATCTTGGCCATGTTCTGTTATAATCTCCACCCGGTACAGCCAGAAGAGGACTGACCACCCCACATAGCCTGGTTCCTCTCTAGGTTTCTTCCTAGGTTTTGGCCTTTCTAGGGAGTTTTTCCTAGCCACCGTGCTTCTACACCTGCATTACTTGCTGTTTGGGGTTTTAGGCTGGGTTTCTGTACAGCACTTTGAGATATCAGCTGATGTACGAAGGGCTATATAAATACAATTTGATTGATCTATAGCCATAGGCCTGTCGCAATATTTCAAAATTCAATTGCGGGATAAACACAAACGTCACATATATTCCAAATGATTTAAGTGTGAAGTGTAGTATATTACCGTTAGTAGGATACACCAGGACTAATATATTGGCATTAATGGAGAGTGTCGACCATATCTCTGGTGAGTGGGCATATTCACTGTCTTTATCACTGGGGAGACAGTGCCAGTGGAGAGTTTAGGGCAACAATTTCCTACGCCATTGTAGATGGACGTCATATTGTACAATTTGTCTCCCCTTTTCGTAGGCCGAGATTAGATGGGTACATTGAAGACAAGGTTGTTTCTATTGATCCTAGCTTGTCAGTGTCAGCAGAGTAGCCTAGGCCTAACCTGTCATTTCTGTAGTAGGCTATTAAAGATTCTGCTAATGTCTCCAGACATGTAAAGTGTTGTAAAATGTGTTTATAAAAGGCCCTTCTTCCCCACTGGATCCTGTAACTAGGGCGGAGCTGCTTCCCCAAACATTAAACTCAAGCGCCACCTATGATGCTGTGTATTTCATTGTTTGTTTACCGTCAGACTCCAAACTCTGTTTTGTCAGTCACTTTTACTCAGCCCCAGCCATTTCTGCCTACGTTACTGATCATAATTAGAGTGAAAGCGAGATTAAACGTTTAATTGCTAGAAATATGCCTAAAGCGTTACTGTAAACTGCAAGCATATCAGAAACGGCAGGATTTATTCTAACGAGATAGCCTCCTTCGAAAATGACAGTCCCTCTCCATTGAAACGTTCACCCGTCTCTCTAGCTCCGCGGCCTTCATAACCAACCAAGCATGGCGTCCTCACAAAGTAAACCCAAAACATTATTCACTGGCATTTTCACGGGTCTAACTAAATCTATGTATTGTGCGAATGACAACTTAATCTGAACGGTGAATTAAGGGTGAATTTGACCGATTTAAGAGGCTTCGAAAACCTGTCCACAGACTTTCTACGAACGGGTGAGGGGAAAATCCCAACATGGATTCCGCAACATTCCACGGCTGGGTCCGCACAGTTACTTTGCAGAACTTATTGAAGCACGATACAAACAAAGCACGAATTAATCAGATTCGATTATGACAGGGTCGTACATAAAACTACATTTGATGTTTCTGATCAAATATATCCTGAATGTGGCTAAATGTGGACACATATGTAAAAGCCAATTCAACCAAACAGCGGAGAAATAGGAACTTGACCGGATGCATAGGATGACAAACAAACAAAACCCTGTAAATGATCAAATTTGACAAAACTCTTAAACAACCCCGGTAGATAGGTCTAATCTTCCGTCAAGTGTCTGGTTCATATGATTAACGACAACTCAACCCATCGTTTAATTTCCTTTTCGAGTATTAAAAGTGGATGTCCGCTTGCAAAAGCTTCCATTTTGAATGTCTCACTACTAAATAAACTCAACTTCAGCTACAGCAACAGGTCGACAATCAATCCACATCGACATATTACCAGCAAACTAGACACAGTAAGTATAAACAACACTTTTGCATCAACTTCAGTTGTACCAACTTATCAAACATAACTGGAGAACGTGTTGAATACTGTGTAGCTACAATGCAATGAACTCACGTCAGCTAGCTGTCAAATGCACGGCTAATGTTAGCCAGCTAACCAGCTAGTTAAATGTATTTAACAACCTGTATGACTTTTGTTCACCACTTAATAATTGACAACAACAGACCGAACAACTGGCGAAGACAACCAGCAAGTTCATGATCAAGTTCATCCGGACAAAAGTGATCGACTTGTGTTTTGCACAAACTTACCCGAATCTCCGGGGGTTTTCATTTTGAGTGTTGCAGGGTAGTTTACGTTAGCTAGCGAGCTTGGTGGATCTCAAGTCAGTAGCGTTCGTGGAAGGAAAAGTCGTCTCCCTCTGAGCCCTTCGTTTGGTTCGGAATGGAACAACGAGGGGGGGACAGGCTAACGTTAAACTTTCCACTGTTGCTCCACTCGCGGGCCCCTTTGCTTCCACTTTCTTTCCCAATACCCCCTTCCTCAACTGTAGCGATCGGGGTAACGTTACTTTCCCCGAATCGCAGTCAGTTGATGTAGCTCACTGCTGTTTGTCCCACGGCAACTTCGCCTTGTCCTGTTCGAGGTGCAGCGGAACACGGTCAACCGTCCTGACAAGCACACGACCGAAAACCCGTATCTTTCCTTGTTTGCATATACTTTCACGAACTGTCGAGTTGTTTACTCCATCTCAACCGCTTCTTCCCGGTTGTTTGACATATTGTCGCTAAAATAACCGTTCCGTAGAGTACCAGTAGTCCTCTCTTTAGACTTTCTTTCTTCCTCCACTCACTAACATTCTCTACTCTGTGGCTACTCTTTCTCCTCCCCCTGGTTCCTCTCTCGGGTGTCGTGTTTCGCTCTCTCCTCACCGGGCCGCCCACACTGACAGGGAGAGGGGGGCTCTAAGGGGCGGGTCACACCCACTCACCACGATCCAGGGTGGCGTCACTGCTGCGGCGTCGCCATAGAGACCGCCACAGCCACACTGCCGTGGTGACGACATATCCGCTTCCTACGATTCTAGGCCGTCATCACGTTACTTTACGTCAATCGCAGGTACTTTCTTCTAATGATCTCTTTTAATGTCATGGTAATTCGATCAATTGATGTGGCCAGATTATTAAACCACTGTACAAATGCACAAAGCATTATATCACTAGACTCTGAGCATATTGCAACAGGAACTAAACCTATACAGACTTCCCCCTCTATTTCACATTACATTTACATTACATTTAAGTCATTTAGCAGACGCTCTTATCCAGAGCGACTTACAAATTGGTGCATTCACCTTATGACATCCAGTGGGACAGTCACTTAACAATAGTGCATCTAAAACTTAGGGGGGGGTGGGGTGAGAGGGATTACTTAACCTATCCTAGGTATTCCTTAAAGAGGTGGGGTTTCAGGTGTCTCCGGAAGGTGGTGATTGACTCCGCTGTCCTGGCGTCGTGAGGGAGTTTGTTCCACCATTGGGGGGGCCAGGGCAGCGAACAGTTTTGACTGGGCTGAGCGGGAGCTGTACTTCCTCAGTGGTAGGGAGGCGAGCAGGCCAGAGGTGGATGAACGCAGTGCCCTTGTTTGGGTGTAGGGCCTGATCAGAGCCTGGAGGTACTGAGGTGCCGTTCCCCTCACAGCTCCGTAGGCAAGCACCATGGTCTTGTAGCGGATGCGAGCTTCAACTGGAAGCCAGTGGAGAGAACGGAGGAGCGGGGTGACGTGAGAGAACTTGGGAAGGTTGAACACCAGACGGGCTGCGGCGTTCTGGATGAGTTGAAGGGGTTTAATGGCACAGGCAGGGAGCCCAGCCAACAGCGAGTTGCAGTAATCCAGACGGGAGATGACAAGTGCCTGGATTAGGACCTGCGCCGCTTCCTGTGTGAGGCAGGGTCGTACTCTGCGGATGTTGTAGAGCATGAACCTACAGGAACGGGCCACCGCCTTGATGTTAGTTGAGAACGACAGGGTGTTGTCCAGGATCACGCCAAGGTTCTTGGCGCTCTGGGAGGAGGACACAATGGAGTTGTCGACCGTGATGGCGAGATCATGGAACGGGCAGTCCTTCCCGGGAGGAAGAGCAGCTCCGTCTTGCCGAGGTTCAGCTTGAGGTGGTGATCCGTCATCCACACTGATATGTCTGCCAGACATGCAGAGATGCGATTCGCCACCTGGTCATCAGAAGGGGGAAAGGAGAAGATTAATTGTGTGTCGTCTGCATAGCAATGATAAGAGAGACCATGTGAGGTTATGACAGAGCCAAGTGACTTGGTGTATAGCGAGAATAGGAGAGGGCCAAGAACAGAGCCCTGGGGGACACCAGTGGTGAGAGCGCGTGGTGAGGAGACAGATTCTCGCCACGCCACCTGGTAGGAGCGACCTGTCAGGTAGGACGCAATCCAAGCGTGGGCCGCGCCGGAGATGCCCAACTCGGAGAGGGTGGAGAGGAGGATCTGATGGTTCACAGTATCGAAGGCAGCCGATAGATCTAGAAGGATGAGAGCAGAGGAGAGAGAGTTAGCTTTAGCAGTGCGGAGCGCCTCCGTGATACAGAGGAGAGCAGTCTCAGTTGGTCTATTACACCCCTTCTGCCTTTGGTGGCAGTGATGGGATAGTCCCTGGGCCCCTGTGGTCTCAGACCTTTTAGAAAGCGTAGGCCTTCCTTTGAACACCACGTGGGGCTGCCTCTGAAACCGAGAGACGATCATATCCAAAATATAATATATATCACCTTATAAAATGTCCATCTTCATGGCCTACATGCATGGCGCCAGCTCGCTATATTTGTCATCAGCTAGCTAGGAGAAAGTATTGCAAATATACAACCTGGTGTCTTGTCACTCAGGCACTAGTCTGTGGCACTGATGCAGAACTGTCACATTGTCAACAAGTGCATGTGAGAGAGGTGGTATCATACATGGCAGGTGAAGTGTGTCTCATGAGCCCCATGTACAACCCCAGCTGCTCATAAGAACAGTCCAGTAAAGGGTGTGTGTGTGTGTGTGTGTGTGTGTGTGTGTGTGTGTGTGTGTGTGTGTGTGTGTGTGTGTGTGTGTGTGTGTGTGTGTGTGTGTGTGTGTGTGTGTGTGTGTGTGTGTGTGTGTGTGTGTGTGTGTGTGTGTGTGTGTGTGTGTGTGTGATACAGACCAATTCGCAGGGACATCAACAGGATAACAATGCTGTGTAAAACAAAGTAAACAACCACTCTTCCCATGGTGGGATTTACAAACAGGATCTCCCTGTCCTCCACTAGCTATTCTTCAGGAGGGCAGGAAACTCACTCTGTTTTCCCAGATAAGCATCAGAGTGCTGGGAGAGCGGTTCTCTCTGGGATCATTCCCAAATCCAGGAAACGGCGAGCACCATCCCGTCCTGTCTCTTCCTGAGCAGAAGGGCCAGCCTAGTGTTTTCCCACACCAGTACTCCCTGTCAACCACATTAAGGAACATTAGCCACAGCTTTGTTTTCTTGCCCTCCTCTTTCTCTTTCTGTCTCGCTCTCTCACTCTTCATCTCTGTCCTCACTCACTTTCTCTGCCTCTGTCTCTCTAGTCTTCTCTTTTATTCTGTTGTCCTGTTTGTCCTGTTTGTCCGTCCACCTCTCCTCCTGTCTCCATATCGCTCTTTCATTTGAAGAGCACTTCAGCATCCCCCAAGTTCTTCACAGAGGAAGTATGGTTGGAGAGAGATGAAGAATAAAGGAAAAGAGTGAGTCGGGGATGAAACATGAAATTTAACCATGAAAACTGTGGAGAACAAATGGCCTTTCTGTCCATCTATCAATTGCTCACGTGTGTGTGTGTGCATTCATGTGTACGAGTGTCCACCCCCATTTAAAAGGTGCTCTATGGTAACCCAAGTAGAGAAGATTACATTTTCATAGAAATCTACAGCACAGTACATTCTGAACACTGATAAACACACACAGTGCCTCCCTCCACCCCTTTCCTCCTCCCTCCATCCCTGTCATTCTCCCTCCCACCCTCCACCCCTCTCCCACCTCTGTAATCCTCCCTCTCGCCGGCTGACCCTATTCTGTTTATCATTCACCTTTCTCTCTCTCTCCACTCTTTTCTATTCCCTCGTTCCCATGCCCCCCACTTCTGGCTCTCCATCTTCTCCTCCCCTCTCTCCCTTTTCAATTCAATGTGCTTTATTGGCATGAAATACAGGTACATATTGCCACAGCAAAAGAGTTTGACTATTCTTTTTCTCTCCCACTCCACCCTCTGTTGCTGTGCCATCACCCCCCCCCACACCTCTTTCTTATTCTTCCTCTCATTCTGTTCCTCGCCGCCTCTCCCTTGCCTACCTCGCCTTTTCTCCCTCTCTCTCCATCCCTCAGTCTTTCTCTCATGTCAAGTTTGAAGTCTTACAATGCTGTCAAGGTTATGTACTTGTGTGAACTACATAATGCATTACTCACATTCTCCAGACTGTTTTTACATAAAACCCACTGATCATGTTTCATAACAACTGTTGAATTCAAAGTCAACAGGACTTGTCATCTTTTTAATTACAGCTTGTCAATATAAAAGCACAAGGACTGCCAATGACATTCATGCCAATATCACGAGAGTCCTGTTTCTATCAGGTGAATAATGTGTTGGGGGAAATGAATGAGTAGCAATTCAAAGCTAATCCTTTTCCCTATGTTACCTAATATTTGTTTTCACAACTGTGTTATTGTGTAGTAACATACGTTCTACCACTGGTTTGTTGTGTTGACTGGCTGGATAGAACACGTCTCTCTTTGGGCAGTGGAAACACATTGGTCCAGTCTCTTGGTTGTGTACTGATGTATCTCTATTGATATTCCATGACAAAGTGTTCTCAGCCACGGTTACTCTTAAGGACGTGTTCATCTGAAAGAGTCATTCCTCAGATCCTGATTTTAGAACATCTTCATGCTTTCCCACACGTTTGCCTAATCTTCTCTCTCTTTCCCTCTCTCTCTTTCCCTCTCTCTCTTTCCCTCTCTCTTTCCCTCTCCCTCTTTCCCTCTCTCTCTTTCCCTCTCCCTCTTTCCCTCTCTCTCTTTCCCTCTCTCTCTTTCCCTCTCCCTCTTTCCCTCTCTCTCTTTCCCTCTCCCTCTTTCCCTCTCTCTCTTTCCCTCTCCCTCTTTCCCTCTCTCTCTTTCCCTCTCCCTCTTTCCCTCTCTCTCTTTCCCTCTCTCTCTTTCCCTCTCTCTCTCTCTTTCCCTCTCCCTCTTTCCCTCTCTCTTTCCCTCTCCCTCTTTCCTCTCTCCCTCTTTCCCTCTCTCTCTTTCCCTCTCCCTCTTTCCCTCTCTCTCTTTCCCTCTCTCTCTCTTTCCCTCTCCCTCTTTCCCTCTCTCTCTTTCCCTCTCTCTCTTTCCCTCTCCCTCTTTCCCTCTCTCTCTTTCCCTCTCTCTCTTTCCCTCTCCCTCTTTCCCTCTCTCTCTTTCCCTCTCCCTCTTTCCCTCTCCCTCTTTCCCTCTCCCTCTTTCCCTCTCTCTCTTTCCCTCTCTCTCTTTCCCTCTCCCTCGTTCCCTCTCTCTCTTTCCCTCTCCCTCTTTCCCTCTCTCTCCCTCTTTCCCTCTCTCTCTTTCCCTCTCCCTCTTTCCCTCTCTCTCTTTCCCTCTCTCTCTTTCCCTCTCCCTCGTTCCCTCTCTCTCTTTCCCTCTCTCTCCCTCTTTCCCTCTCCCTCTTTCCCTCTCCCTCGTTCCCTCTCTCTCTTTCCCTCTCCCTCTTTCCCTCTCTCTCTTTCCCTCTCCCTCGTTCCCTCTCTCTCTTTCCCTCTCTCTCCCTCTTTCCCTCTCTCTCTTTCCCTCTCCCTCTTTCCCTCTCTCTCTTTCCCTCTCCCTCTTTCCCTCTCCCTCTTTCCCTCTCTCTCTTTCCCTCTCTCTCTCTTTCCCTCTCCCTCTTTCCCTCTCTCTCTTTCCCTCTCCCTCTTTCCCTCTCTCTCTTTCCCTCTCTCTCTCTTTCCCTCTCTCTCTTTCCCTCTCCCTCTTTCCTCCCTCTTTCCCTCTCTTTCCCTCTCCCTCTTTCCCTCTCTCTCTTTCCCTCTCCCTCTTTCCCTCTCTCTCTTTCCCTCTCCCTCTTTCCCTCTCTCTCTTTCCCTCTCTCTCTTTCCCTCTCCCTCGTTCCCTCTCTCTCTTTCCCTCTCCCTCTTTCCCTCTCTCTCTTTCCCTCTCCCTCTTTCCCTCTCTCTCTTTCCCTCTCCCTCTTTCCCTCTCTCTCTTTCCCTCTCTCTCTTTCCCTCTCCCTCGTTCCCTCTCTCTCTTTCCCTCTCCCTCTTTCCCTCTCTCTCCCTCTTTCCCTCTCTCTCTTTCCCTCTCCCTCTTTCCCTCTCTCTCTTTCCCTCTCTCGCTCCTTGCTTTTTATCCTGTTCTTCCCTCCGTGCTTGGAGAGTCTCTCCGTTCCTAATGGGAATGACAGACAGACGCCGTGGAGAGAAAGATAGAGAGATGTAAAAGAAATGACCGGGACACTGGAGCACTCCACAAACATCAACCGCTGACCCCTTCCCCAGCTAGACCCTTCAGCCGCCCTTTAATATCACCAGACCATATCCCCCCAAACCCTGAATGAACCTGATAGATTTACACCAAAACACCCCTCTCCCTTTAAATAGGGGTGTCCAGAACTAGACTCATAGTGAGCTACAGGTTCTGTTGGCTTTTTTCCCAACCCATCTCTAACACTCCTTATTCAGTAGAGGGCTGGCCCACCCTGATTTAGGAGAGCCTACAGACCCGTAGAGAGCTCAGTCCCGTAGCCCATACGGCAATGTTAGTGTGCTGGGCCAGAACAAAACCCTGCACACCCTGTGGGTCTCCGAGAGCCAGGAATGAATATACAGTGAGCCCTAATGCCTCTGTCTGTGGCACTCCAACACAGATTACTCTGTAATTACCAGGGACATTGGGTGTGGTACCCCACTCAGCATTGCATCACAGGTGTGCGCACACACACACACACAGATTAGGCCTAGAGCAAACAGTGGATATCAACCAGGATTAGGCCAAATACCTGAACAGGGTATTATATGGTGTAATATGCTATGATTCATATGGCTGATGACACACACACACACACACACACACACACACACACACACACACACACACACACACACACACACACACACACACACACACACACACACACACACACACAATAAGGGATATTAGTCCTAAGAGGTTAAAGCTATGATCCTTTTGACCTTGATTTCTCAGTCAGTGTATTACCACATTGTTATTATTATTATAAAAAGATCTACTTAACACCTCAGCTTGGAAAGAGAGAGACACTTTGAGGGGACTGGGAAAGAGGGTTCAAGTAGATGAGAAGGATTAGAGGAGGCCAAAGAATGAAAGAGTTGGCAGTTGATTTGATAACAAGTTGCCGGGTGTTGGAAGGTGGTGGTTGATGCCCCTGTGAAAGAAGGGAGAGGGGGAAAAAGTGTTGAGAGCAAGTAGAGATGGGGAGAATAAGAGTGAGGGGTGGAGAGAGAGAGTCAATGTGCTCTTTGTCATCAAATAACTTGTTTATTTTCAAGCTTGTCACTCCAACTGTCAGGATCACACCATCTCTCTCTCTCTGTCTCTGCCTTTCTTTCTCTCTCCTTCTAGGGTCTAAGTTTTAAGGTCTCTATCATCTTCAACCAATTTGATGTTTGTCTGTACGGATGTCTTTGTGTCAGTCAACATTGTCCAGCAACAGAATTCCTCTGTAGTCTCCCTACCTGTGGCATTAGCATGCGCTCTCTACACAGCTTCCCTCTGTGCATGTTTAGTCTTTCACCATTGGCATACGCTCTCTACACAGCTTCCCTCTGTGCATGTTTAGTCTTTCACCATTGGCATGCGCTCTCTACACAGCTTCCCTCTGTGCATGTTTAGTCTTTCACCATTGGCATACGCTCTCTACACAGCTTCCCTCTGTGCATGTTTAGTCTTTCACCATTGGCATGCGCTCTCTACACAGCTTCCCTCTGTGCATGTTTAGTCTTTCACCATTGGCATGCGCTCTCTACACAGCTTCCCTCTGTGCATGTTTAGTCTTTCACCATTGGCATGCGCTCTCTACACAGCTTCCCTCTGTGCATGTTTAGTCTTTCACCATTGGCATGCGCTCTCTACACAGCTTCCCTCTGTGCATGTTTAGTCTCTCACCATTGGCATGCGCTCTCTACACAGCTTCCCTCTGTGCATGTTTAGTCTCTCACCATTGGCATGCGCTCTCTACACAGCTTCCCTCTGTGCATGTTTAGTCTTTCACCATTGGCATGCGCTCTCTACACAGCTTCCCTCTGTGCATGTTTAGTCTCTCACCATTGGCATGCGCTCTCTAGCACAGCTTCCCTCTGTGCATGTTTAGTCTTTCACCATTGGCATGCGCTCTCTACACAGCTTCCCTCTGTGCATGTTTAGTCTCTCACCATTGGCATGCGCTCTCTAACACAGCTTCCCTCTGTGCATGTTTAGTCTCTCACCATTGGCATGCGCTCTCTTTCACAGCTTCCCTCTGTGCATGTTTAGTCTTTCACCATTGGCATGCGCTCTCTACACAGCTTCCCTCTGTGCATGTTTAGTCTCTCACCATTGGCATGCGCTCTCTACACAGCTTCCCTCTGTGCATGTTTAGTCTTTCACCATTGGCATGCGCTCTCTACACAGCTTCCCTCTGTGCATGTTTAGTCTTTCACCATTGGCATGCGCTCTCTACACAGCTTCCCTCTGTGCATGTTTAGTCTTTCACCATTGGCATGCGCTCTCTACACAGCTTCCCTCTGTGCATGTTTAGTCTTTCACCATTGGCATGCGCTCTCTACACAGCTTCCCTCTGTGCATGTTTAGTCTCTCACCATTGGCATGCGCTCTCTACACAGCTTCCCTCTGTGCATGTTTAGTCTCTCACCATTGGCATGCGCTCTCTACACAGCTTCCCTCTGTGCATGTTTAGTCTCTCACCATTCTTCTACTCCTTTATCTCTCTCTGTCCCGCCTATAACGGCCCCCTTTTCACTGTTCTCTCACTTTCTCTCTTATTCTATTTCATGTTCACCTTCCATCCTCTCTCCCTTTCCCTGGTCTCTTTCTGTCCCCTTTTCACTCTTTCCTCTCTCTCTCCCTCCCTCCCTCTTTCTGTCCCCTTTTCACTCTTTCCTCTCTCTCTCCATCCCTCTTTCTGTCCCCTTTTCACTCTTTCCTCTCTCTCTCTCTCCCTCTTTCTGTCCCCTTTTCACTCTTTCCTCTCTCTCTCCCTCCCTCTTTCTGTCCCCTTTTCCCCGTCCCTCTCTCTCTCCCTCCCTCTTTCTGCCTTCCTTTTCCCCGTCCCTCTCTCTCTCCCTCCCTCTTTCTGCCTTCCTTTTCCCCGTCCCTCTCTCTCTCCCTCCCTCTTTCTGTCCCCTTTTCCCCGTCCCTCTCTCTCTCCCTCCCTCCCTCTTTCTGCCTTCCTTTTCCCCGTCCCTCTCTCTCTCCCTCCCTCTTTCTGCCCCCCTTTTCCCCATCCCTCTCTCTCTCCCTCCCTCTTTCTGCCTTCCTTTTCCCCGTCCCTCTCTCTCTCCCTCCCTCTTTCTGTCCCCTTTTCCCCGTCCCTCTCTCTCTCCCTCCCTCTTTCTGCCTTCCTTTTCCCCGTCCCTCTCTCTCTCCCTCCCTCTTTCTGCCTTCCTTTTCCCCGTCCCTCTCTCTCTCCCTCCCTCTTTCTGCCTTCCTTTTCCCCGTCCCTCTCTCTCTCCCTCCCTCTTTCTGCCTTCCTTTTCCCCGTCCCTCTCTCTCTCCCTCCCTCTTTCTGTCCCCTTTTCCCACAAAGTCCCTCTCTTCTCCCTCCCTCTTTCTGCCTTCCTTTTCCCCGTCCCTCTCTCTCTCCCTCCCTCTTTCTGCCTTCCTTTTCCCTCTACACAGTCCCTCTCTCTCTCCCTCCCTCTTTCTGCCTTCCTTTTCCCCGTCCCTCTCTATCTCCCTCCCTCTTTCTGTCCCCTTTTCCCCTCTGTCCCTCTCTCTCTCCCTCCCTCTTTCTGCCTTCCTTTTCCCCGTCCCTCTCTCTCTCCCTCCCTCTTTCTGCCTTCCTTTTCCCCCATCCCTCTCTCTCTCCCTCCCTCTTTCTGTCCCCTTTTCCCCGTCCCTCTCTCTCTCCCTCCCTCCCTCTTTCTGCCTTCCTTTTCCCCATCCCTCTCTCTCTCACTCCCTCTTTCTGCCTTCCTTTTCCCCGTCCCTCTCTCTCTCCCTCCCTCTTTCTGCCCCCCTTTTCCCCGTCCCTCTCTCTCTCCCTCCCTCTTTCTGCCGTCCTTTTCCCCGTCCCTCTCTCTCTCCTTCCCTCTTTCTGCCTTCCTTTTCCCCGTCCCACTCTCTCTCCCTCCCTCTTTCTGCCTTCCTTTTCCCCGTCCCTCTCTCTCCCTCCCTCTTTCTGCCGTCCTTTTCCCCGTCCCTCTCTCTCTCCTTCCCTCTTTCTGCCTTCCTTTTCCCCGTCCCTCTCTCTCTCCTTCCCTCTTTCTGCCTTCCTTTTCCCCGTCCCTCTCTCTCCTTCCCTCTTTCTGCCTTCCTTTTCCCCGTCCCTCTCTCTCTCCCTCCCTCTTTCTGTCCCCTTTTCCCCGTCCCTCTCTCTCTCCTTCCCTCTTTCTGCCCCCCTTTTCCCCGTCCCTCTCTCTCTCCCTCCCTCTTTCTGCCTTCCTTTTCCCCGTCCCTCTCTCTCTCTCTCCCTCCCTCTTTCTGCCTTCCTTTTCCCCGTCCCTCTCTCTCTCCCTCCCTCTTTCTGCCCCCCTTTTCCCCGTCCCTCTCTCTCTCCCTCCCTCTTTCTGTCTCCTTTTCACTCTTTCCTCTCTCTCTCCCTCCCTCTTTCTGCCTCCCTTTTCCCCGTCCCTCTCTCTCCCTCCCTCTTTCTGCCTTCCTTTTCCCGTCCCTCTCTCTCTCCCTCCCTCTTTCTTTCTGCCTTTTCCCGGTCCCTCTCTCTCTCCCTCCCTCTTTCTGCCTTCCTTTCCCCCGTCCCTCTCTTTCTCCCTCCCTCTTTCTGTCCCATTTTCACTCTTTCCTCTCTCTCTCCCCTCCCTCTTTCTGTCCCCTTTTCCCCGTCCCTCTCTCTCCCCTCCCTCTTTCTGCCTTCCTTTTCCCCGTCCCTCTCTCTCTCCCTCCCTCTTTCTGCCCTCCTTTTCCCCGTCCCTCTCTCTCTCCCTCCCTCTTTCTGTCCCCCTTTTCCCCATCCCTCTCTCTCTCCCTCCCTCTTTCTGCCTTCCTTTTCCCCATCCCTCTCTCTCTCCCTCCCTCTTTCTGCCTTCCTTTTCCCCTTCCCTCTCTCTCTCCCTCCCTCTTTCTTTCTGCCTTTTCCCCATCCCTCTCTCTCTCCCTCCCTCTTTCTGCCTTCCTTTTCCCATCCCTCTCTCTCTCCCTCCCTCTTTCTTTCTGCCTTTTCCCCATCCCTCTCTCTCTCCTCCCTCTTTCTGCCTTCCTTTTCCCATCCCTCTCTCTCTCCCTCCCTCTTTCTGCCTGCCTTTTCCCCATCCCTCTCTCTCCCTCCCTCTTTCTGCCTTCCTTTTCCCCATCCCTCTCTCTCTCCCTCCCTCTTTCTGCCTTCCTTTTCCCCGTCCCTCTCTCTCTCCCTCCCTCTTTCTGCCTTCCTTTTCCCGTCCCTCTCTCTCTCCCTCCCTCTTTCTTTCTGCCTTTTCCCCATCCCTCTCTCTCTCCCTCCCTCTTTCTGCCTTCCTTTTCCCATCCCTCTCTCTCTCCCTCCCTCTTTCTTTCTGCCTTTTCCCCGTCCCTCTCTCTCTCCCTCCCTCTTTCTGCCTTCCTTTTCCCGTCCCTCTCTCTCTCCTCCCTCTTTCTTTCTGCCTTTTCCCCATCCCTCTCTCTCTCCCTCCCTCTTTCTGCCTTCCTTTTCCCCATCCCTCTCTCTCTCTCCCTCCCTCTTTCTGCTGCCTTTTCCCCCGTCCCTTCTCTCTCTCCCTCCCTCTTTCTGCCTTCCTTTTCCCCGTCCCTCTCTCTCTCCTTCCCTTTTCTGCCCCTTTCCCTCTCTCTCTCCCTCCCTCTTTCTGCCTTCCTTTTCCCCATCCCTCTCTCTCCCTCCCTCTTTCTGCCTTCCTTTTCCCCTCCCTCTCTCTCCCTCCCTCTTTCTGCCTTCCTTTTCCCCGTCCCTCTCTCTCTCCCTCCCTCTTTCTGCCTTCCTTTTCCCCGTCCCTCTCTCTCTCCCTCCCTCTTTCTGCCTTCCTTTTCCCCGTCCCTCTCTCTCTCCCTCCCTCTTTCTGCCTTCCTTTTCCCCGTCCCTCTCTCTCTCCCTCCCTCTTTCTGCCTTCCTTTTCCCCGTCCCTCTCTCTCTCTCTCCCTCCCTCTTTCTGCCTCCCTTTTCCCCGTCCCTCTCTCTACCAGCTGGTATTTGTACATGAGTAATGGGATTACCACAGTGAACGTTGGAGCAGGGAGAGAGAAGGGGGGGAAGTCACAGTGGAGAAGACGTAACACGGAGGAAGAGAGAGGGGCAACAGTAGGGAGGTTAAGGTGGGGAGAAGAAAGACTGATAAATGAGGATGTAAACAATGCTGGATATTCTGATGATTGTAAATGGAATGTCACAGATTGAGTTTTGCCAGTGACATGCAGAGAATCCAAGCACACACACACACACACAATACGTGTCCTAGTATACCCACAGAAGTACACCTGACTCTTTTAGAAGACAGCTTCTATGTAGCACTGGCATTCCAATGCATGCCAGCTTAAACCAGCCCCTGGCACTATTTCCATCACCCTAGAGCTAGACAGAAAGCCACACATTTAATGTAGGATTACCATGGCAATGGCCGAGCCAGTAAAGAACAAAAAGCTCATTTTGCAGTCTGGAAAGTCTGGAAAAAGTGTGCAGGGTGGACCGTAATAAAATGGGGAGGTGGAAAGAGAGGGTAATGTGAGCGCTGGAGAAAGGCACAGAGAATGTGTGTTATATTAAACCACTGTCTGGCAGTGTGTCAAGCCTGTAATACACTGAGTAAGAAAATCCAAGGTCCAATGCAGCTGTTTTTTATCCCAACAGAAAATCATTTCTGGGTAACAATTTAAGTACCTTACTGTGATTGTTTTCAATTAAAATGTTAATATATATATATATTTAGCAAACCGCAATTTCTCAAGCAAGAATTTTGCTAGTGTAACGGATGTGAAACGGCTAGCTTAGTTAGCGGTGGTGCGCACTAAATAGCGTTTCAATCGGTGACTTCACTTGCTCTGAGACCTTGAAGTAGTGGTTCCCCTTGCTTTTGTGGAGCGATGGGTAACGATGCTTCGTGGGTGACTGTTGTTGATGTGTGCAGAGGGTCCCTGGTTCGCGCCGGGGTATGGGCGAGGGGACGGTCTAAAGTTATACTGTTACACTAGGACTGTCTGGGAGTGGTCAGAGTGGGGAGGGGGAAACTGAACACTAGCTGTTATTGGCAGAGCTATGGAACTCTCATTCTTATTGGTCTATTAACCCATTTACGCTGGTAATGCCACCAGGCAGGCCAAAACTCCATCCTGCCAAAACAGGCTCAAATTTAAGGCAGTCTTATCAAACAATTCTTACAATAAGAATCCATTATCATCATTTTCACAGTATTGTTCCAACCTCATAGTGTGACAGTGCAGTATGTACAGCATAAAACATAGGAAAATCACTTTTTGGGCTGCACTGGGCCTTTAATGGCAGAGAGACCATGTTAATTTAGCCATCAAGACATGACACTGACAGGAGTAGCAAGAAAGGAGAGATATGAAGTAGGAAGTTAATTTGGGGGGTTTTAAGGTCGCGCTGGGTGTGGGCAGAGACTGAGAGGGAGAACGTGAGCGAGGAAGAGAGGGTGTAAAAGGAGAGAGAGGTATGCCTGGCATTGTGACAGTTGCTATATTGAGCATAGCATGCGTGTTGACAGTGTCTCCTGTATCTCACAGAGGAACAAACTCTTCCTATTGGCACAGTTGTCAGCTTCCCTTCTCTCACCCTCCTGCTCCCCCTCTCATTCCCTCTCTCCCCCCTCTAACCCCTTACTGACCAAATTGTTCTCACCCTTCCTCTCTCAAAACCACCTCTCCCCTCTCCTCTATTGTGTCATCCTCCACCTCTCTCCTTTTTACCCCACTTTCTCCATGTATTCCCCCTCCCCCCATCTCTTCTACACATGTCATAGCAGGGCTAGAATTAGATCAGGCAACTGTAGCCCTCTCAGATGAGCTGGCTCGGTGAGAGAGTGAGAGGTCTGAGTCAGATCCAATCAGGGCCTGCCCCTCACCCCTTCTCCCATCCCCATCACATCATCAGAGCAGGGCCACAGGGCCACTCAACTCCTCCTACCAGATTACACCCCTTTCATCACTCCTCACCCCACTACCAAATGAAACTCATGCCCTGTCCATCTCATGCTCTCAGAGCCAGTCGGAGTGTGTTCAGATAGAATGGTCTAAGACTAGGAGGCTGTGGTTGGGACCCTGATCCTTGGTATGGGCCTTGGTCTCTGGTTATGCTGTGTGGCATCATTGGCATGTAGACAGCAGGTCTGTGGGTGGTTCAGCTATGTGTCATACTGTGACAGGCTAGTAGCAGTGTCAGTCTAGGGGCGGGCTGCTCTCACTGGAACATGGAACTGCTGTGTTCCACTGGTGAGTCTGGTGAGTGCTGCCCTCCCTCACCCGGGCATGGCTGTGGGTGGTGTAGTAATGTGTCATAGCTGCAGGGGTGGGTTGTGGATTCCTCTCGTGTGTTGTGTGTGCTGCTCTCCCTCACCCGGGCATGGCTGTGGGTGGTGTAGTAACGTGTCATAGCTGCAGGGGTGGGTTGTGGATTCCTCTCGTGTGTTGTGTGTGCTGCCCTCCCTCACCCGGGCATGGCTGTGGGTGGTGTAGTAACGTGTCATAGCTGCAGGGGTGGGTTGTGGATTCCTCTCGTGTGTTATGTGTGCTGCCCTCCCTCACCTGGGCATGGCTGTGGGTGGTGTAGTAACGTGTCATAGCTGCAGGGGTGGGTTGTGGATTCCTCTCGTGTGTTGTGTGTGCTGCCCTCCCTCACCCGGGCATGGCTGTGGGTGGTGTAGTAACGTGTCATAGCTGCAGGGGTGGGTTGTGGATTCCTCTCGTGTGTTGTGTGTGCTGCCCTCCCTCACCCGGGCATGGCTGTGGGTGGTGTAGTAATGTGTCATAGCTGCAGGGGTGGGTTGTGGATTCCTCTCGTGTGTTATGTGTGCTGCCCTCCCTCACCCGGGCATGGCTGTGGGTGGTGTAGTAACGTGTCATAGCTGCAGGGGTGGGTTGTATATTCCTCTCGTGTGTTGTGTGTGCTGCCCTCCCTCACCTGGGCATGGCTGTGGGTGGTGTAGTAACGTGTCATAGCTGCAGGGGTGGGTTGTGGATTCCTTTCGTGTGTTGTGTGTGCTGCCCTCCCTCACCCGGGCATGGCTGTGGGTGGTGTAGTAACGTGTCATAGCTGCAGGGGTGGGTTGTGGATTCCTCTCGTGTGTTATGTGTGCTGCCCTCCCTCACCCGGGCATGGCTGTGGGTGGTGTAGTAACGTGTCATAGCTGCAGGGGTGGGTTGTGGATTCCTCTCGTGTGTTGTGTGTGCTGCCCTCCCTCACCCGGGCATGGCTGTGGGTGGTGTAGTAACGTGTCATAGCTGCAGGGGTGGGTTGTGGATTCCTCTCGTGTGTTGTGTGTGCTGCCCTCCCTCACCCGGGCATGGCTGTGGGTGGTGTAGTAACGTGTCATAGCTGCAGGGGTGGGTTGTGGATTCCTCTCGTGTGTTGTGTGTGCTGCCCTCCCTCACCCGGGCATGGCTGTGGGTGGTGTAGTAACGTGTCATAGCTGCAGGGGTGGGTTGTGGATTCCTCTCGTGTGTTGTGTGTGCTGCCCTCCCTCACCCGGGCATGGCTGTGGGTGGTGTAGTAACGTGTCATAGCTGCAGGGGTGGGTTGTGGATTCCTCTCGTGTGTGAGTTTCTTGTGTGTGCTTTTTTTGAAAGTTGAAGTTCTGTACAATGGCTTCATTTGTGGTGGGTGCTGATGTAACATGTTATGTTCAAATGGATTTATTTCCTTTGTAGATGTTGCATTGTGGAGAGTTATGGAGTACAGTAAATGCTAACAAAACTAACATTAAATTGACACTGTATAGCATACTGTGTTTAGAATTGTGCTAAGTCGCTCTGGATAAGAGCGTCTGCTAAATGACTTAAATGTAATGTAAATGTGTTTATTCTAAACAAAGTTTATGCCCTACTGTTGGAACCAGTAGGTCTCCCCACCAGTGTGGGTGCAGTGCTGTTCTAAACCATGTCAGGTTGACTGTTCTGTAGTCCTGAAGTGTGTTCTATTGGTATGTCTATCAGTGTTGAGGGGTACAGCCTTGGTTTCAACAGAGCTGCTTACTGTTCTGGAGTGGATTTCTCTGTACTCTGGCTGTTGTGAGTGATGTGTAATTAATGCCTGGGTGGATGGGTTTCACTGTTGTACCCTGTGTGTGTGTGTGTGTGTGTGTGTGTGTGTGTGTGTGTGTGTGTGTGTGTGTGTGTGTGTGTGTGTGTGTGTGTGTGTGTGTGTGTGTGTGTGTGTGTGTGTGTGTGTGTGTGTGTGTGTGTGTGTGTGTGTGTGTGTGTGTGTGTGTGTGTGTGTCCAGTCTTGTGCCCACTGTGTGGATGAGAGTGGCAACATGCTTCCAGGCCCTCTCTGTGCCCACCCTAGTTGCGGGCGAACTGCTGTATGTACGGTGAGGGGGTGGGAGCAGCAGGAGGGAGCTGACTGAGACTCAGCATGAGTGGAGGAGAGCATTCAGAGATGACTGACAGTTGCTACAACCAATCTATCCTTTCAAGGACTGAGAGGGAGATATTATATTCAAACTGGGGTTACCTTTGCTACACTTTGGATCCTTACCATCCTAAACAGGGCATCGCGGAGGCGGTCAGGGACCTGAACACCTTTCAATTGGATGCACTGATTGACACACTGGTCGACTCCATCGGTCAATATGGGCCCAGATTGTCACCATAGTAATATGATCCTATGTACACAACATGATCAGTGAGTCATTGTGCGGTGGGCGTCAGAAAGCTGCTGTCACACTCACACACTGTTACCACACAGAGTCCTCCACCTCCTACTGTTGCACATAGACACGACACACACACACACACATTCAGCACGCACGCATATGCCACGCACAACACACACACTGGCAAACTCACTCAGCATGCGCACGCACAGACGTACAGAGAGCGACAGACGGAGAAAGGGCCAAACACAGTCAGTGATGTTTGTCAATCAACAGATGTCCTATGACTCAGTTGAGAAGGACAGAAAGAGAGAGAGTCAGACTCCTCTTCTCTCTGTCCAGGTCTGCTGCGTGACTACTGCTCATCTGCTGGGTATCATCAGCTGTTGGTCTCACTGATAATCAGGTCCAGGCCTCCACCTAGTGGTGGCCTACTGCTAGAGCATGTTGAGCTGACACCTAGTGGTGGCTTACTGCTAGAGCATGTTGAGCTGACACCTAGTGGTGGCTTACTGCTAGAGCATGTTGAGCTGACACCTAGTGGTGGCCTACTGCTAGAGCATGTTGAGCTGACACCTAGTGGTGGCCTACTGCTAGAGCATGTGGTGGCCTAGCTGTTGACACACCTAGTGGTGGCCTACTGCTAGAGCATGTTGAGCTGACACCTAGTGGTGGCTTACTGCTAGAGCATGTTGAGCTGACACCTAGTGGTGGCCTACTGGCATGTTGAGCTGACACCTAGTGGTGGCCTACTGCTAGAGCATGTTGAGCTGACACCTAGTGGTGGCCTACTGCTAGAGCATGTTGAGCTGACACCTAGTGGTGGCCTACTGCTAGAGCATGTTGAGCTGACACCTAGTGGTGGCCTACTGCTAGAGCATGTTGAGCTGACACCTAGTGGTGGCCTACTGCTAGAGCATGTTGAGCTGACACCTAGTGGTGGCCTACTGCTAGAGCATGTTGAGCTGACACCTAGTGGTGGCCTACTGTTAGAGCATGTTGAGAGCATGAGCATGTGAGCTGACACCTAGTGGTGGCCTACTGCTAGAGCATGAGCATGTTGAGCTGACACCTAGTGGTGGCCTACTGATAGAGCTGACACCTAGTGGTGGCCTACATGTTGAGCTGAATTTCCTTTAAGACCTTCAGGGTTATCACAGTGCTAGAACAAAACAATGCCAGACAAACATTCTAAAACAAGA
Organism: Oncorhynchus gorbuscha; assembly: GCF_021184085.1. NCBI lineage: Eukaryota > Metazoa > Chordata > Actinopteri > Salmoniformes > Salmonidae > Oncorhynchus > Oncorhynchus gorbuscha. Next base: position 77,147,741 of record NC_060187.1, read on the forward strand.
GCTATAATAGAGATGAGAACGTGAACTAGAGATATTAGAGTGTAGTGTACTGTTTTAAACACACCAGAGGCCACGATCATCTGTACAATTTGGCTCCTGTTTTTATTTGGATGAATGAAACACTTTCAGTTACAAAAATGACTTTAAATGAACAACACTGTACTATGAACAAGCAGAGATATTTTTCTTGTTTTTTGTTTTTGTTTTAAAGATAAACACAGTAAAAGGCTAAGTTGCTAAACCACAAGGAAGAAGGGAGGGAGAGACAGAGGAGGACTGCTCACATGATGTAAGACACATGATGGTAGAACAAATGATGGGAGATAGGATAAGGACACACACACACACACACACACTAAAATGGATAGGGAAACAAACAACAAAGGTTGAAGTTCAGACAGAGGGAAATTAACTACATGTTGACTAACAGTAAATCCCCAACCAAGCCAATGTTTACAAACCTGTTGCTTATCTAACAGATGAATTACATTTTGTGGCGAGCGCACACACACACCTACACCTTGGGGACTTATTTCTACAGAACAGTTATAGCAGTTATGACAGTTTTCCCTCCTCCCTCTGTTTATTAACCCCTCCCCACAAACCACCAAAGAAGTCTGGAATTCCCTGGAAAAACTCTCCTTAACGACTCGTACAGAATTCTCCCACAAACATCACATTTTCGGTTGAAACATGTAGCTTTTCCCTCTGCCCAATGAACACAGAGGACAACACGGAATACAAACAGACAGACAGGAATACAGACAGACAGAACTAAAAGGACAGGGTCAACAAACCCCGAGAGGATCATGGGATCATCAGAATTACTCTGGCAGCACAAGCAATAAGGACGAATCTCAAAAAAGATCAGAACAACTACAGAGAAACGTTATTATCGTCATCATCATCATCATCATCATATTTACGAGAAGCTTAAGGTAATTTTCCAATGACAAATACTTAAAAATATACATGTTTATCATGATCTTAATCATCATTATTATCATCATTGATATAGCTGAGGTCAGAAACTGGGTTACTAGGTGACGGGGTTGGAGCAGAAAAGAGATGAATAGACAGAAAGGAGAGAAAGAAAGAGGGATGCAGTGGCTGTCTGTGAAAGAGAGGAGGAATGTCGAACTCTTTGGTTTTATTCTGTACGATCGGACTTTGCTGTCTTGCTTAAGGAACTTTGGACTGAAGCTGTATTGTACAAGAGAGAGAATGAAGACAGAAGAAAGGATGAAAGAGAGGGAGTGTGGAAGTGAGTAGGTACGAGGAATATCAGTCATCCTCTTGTTTCTTTGCTCCTGATATTGTCTGTTTGTCCCCCTTTGCTTTCCCCTGCCTTGACATCTACACAATGTTCTGTCATCCATCAGTAAACTGTTAATCATTGCCTGTTCTGCTCCAATTGAAATCAATTCCAGCCCTGGTCTCATACCAAACGTAACATGTACACATTACACTGTCTCAGATTTACATTTACTATGTTACGTCTATCCTTGAGTCCAGGTTGCAATATCGATTCCTACCTACATTTCACAGTTTCCTTTGTTTCTCGTTTGACACAGTTGCTGAGGTGCTTCACTGAGACTACAAGGAATTAATCCATGAACTGAATCAATGTTGTGATGTTCAGACTGTAAAATGTACAAAATGGTTCATGCCAAAGATGTCTGGAGATGTTCTTCCAGACTAAACTCTGCTGTGATAATGTTGATCCAGGCTATATTAAAGGGACTAGGAGTTGTTGCCTCTAGATGCTGATCTAAGGTCAGTTTTGTGTTCTCCCTACACTAATAGCTATGATTAGGGAAAGGTTAACAGATCCTAAATCTGCACCTATGGCCAGGTGACTACTCAGTCTATAGGAGAAGTGTAGTCTCTGAATGGACAAATCACATTTTATTGGTCGCGTACACATTTTTTGCAGATCTTATCGCGGGTGTAGCGAAATGCTTGTGTTCCTAGCTCCAACAGTGCAGACACTGGTAAACAGCAGGGTTTTAGGGAGCGAGTGCATGGTGCCGTATCCAACAGTGCAGACACTGGTAAACAGCAGGGTTTTAGGGAGCGAGTGCATGGTGCCGTATCCAACAGTGCAGACACTGGTAAACAGCAGGGTTTTAGGGAGCGAGTGCATGGTGCCGTATCCAACAGTGCAGACACTGGTAAACAGCAGGGTTTTAGGGAGCGAGTGCATGGTGCCGTATCCAACAGTGCAGACACTGGTAAACAGCAGGGTTTTAGGGAGCGAGTGCATGGTGCCGTATCCAACAGTGCAGACACTGGTAAACAGCAGGGTTTTAGGGAGTGAGTGCATGGTGCCGTATCCAACAGTGCAGACACTGGTAAACAGCAGGGTTTTAGGGAGTGAGTGCATGGTGCCGTATCCAACAGTGGGGCATAAACTTTGGTATCATTCTCTTGTGGGGGTATCCCTACTGAAAGGACTTACACTTTACATGTGATCCCTAAGACCCTGAGATCCACAGAAGCATCCTACCAGGATGTAGAGGACCTAAACTGATCTACACCTCATTACAGAAGGAAAGAGCAAGGGAGAAATAGGGACTTCCACCTTGGGGGAGTGTATGCATGCGTCACCTAGCAACCACAGTCTCAGCCCTTCCCCAGTCACCTAACCCTCCTGCGCTCGCTGCCACACACATCTCTGACGGACACAACATCCAGTCAATAATCTAAACAACACAACATCCAGCCAATCACCTAAAGATGCTGGGTACCCAGAGGCTAGCCCCTGTAAAAAAGCTTTGTGTTAAGGAGTAGGACAAAGCTGCTCCATAGACACAGACCTAAGGCCAGTGTTATGTGCCCTCAATGGTTAAGATTAGGATTTGGAGGAAGGTAAGCTGATCCTAGATCTGTGCCTATGGAAAACTTCTACTTGGAGAGTGTTTTGTTTCAGCAGGGAGGGAGCAGTAGGGGAGAGGGGGATTTAGAGAGGGCTGTACAGAGCAGGGGGGTTGTTCTACAGACCAGACTGAGAGGGAGGTGTGTGAGGGAGTGGACTGGGAACCACAGCGAGAGGGCTGGCATACAACTTGCTACCCAAAATGTCTCCTGATTTGGATGGGGCACAAGAAATGTGAACTCTGACCCCATTACCTTTGAACTCTGCCGGACCCAAGCCTCGCTCTGGCCATTCGTGGTCACACTCACACGTACACACAATACCACCCAACACCCGGATCCCCACACGAACCCCGCTTTTAAAAAAAAGCTTTCATCTATTTGGTTTATCATCAGAGTATATGAGGTATATCTCTCTTTAACATCCTACAGTAGATGTGGGAAACAAAACCTACCAACATTAAGACAAGTCAAAACAGAAAGAAAAGAAAACAAGTCCCTCTGTCACGTTCCTTTGCCCCAGTCAATGCATCTTCTAACTAGTTTTTTGGTTTGGTAGCTGTTTAAAGCTTTCAGTGTATTTCTCATGAGGAGAGGAGAGGTTGTGAGGGAACAGCACTGTATCTTTAAGAGCAATCTGCCTGCCTGACCATCCCTGTCAGCGGAGCTCTCTTCCAGAACCGTTGGGCTATATTCAAACATACATTATACTATCTTACAGGCAGCGCTGACTAACCGTACATCCGGGATATAAATCCCTCTAACCTGATCCGTCCAAAGTATATGGTATACATCGTAATGGGGACAAACTCCAGTTCTAAAGCTTTGAGATTTATTAATACAATGTTTTAAAAGTTTCACTCATGACTGGTTTGATCCCACCTTGGTGTGGGTCTCTAGTAACAATCCTGGACTGTAGTAAGGCTGTAGAGAACCCTACTGAGGCTCTCTATCCCCACTTCAACTAAACACAACATCACAAGACCGCACATAAAGCCAGAAACACTCAGATGCTCTGACCCTCTCATCTCACCAGTCATTACTCATCAATCATACAATAAGGACATCACTAGTAATATCATTATCGTTAGGACAATTAACCCCATATTTAGGAAAGACAGCATTCAATACCTGAAAACATTGAATTGCTCAAATTTACATCAATATGAAGCTGCCGTTCCTATTCCCATGACCTTTCCCTGCAATGCCTGAGAAAACGCTGTTAGGTGGTCGTACTGAAGTGCTCTATGTAGACACAGTGCTGGTCCCCGTAAGCTCACCCCATCCATTTGAAAAGAGTCTCAATGAGCTCACCCCCACCCCTTTAAGAGCTTTAAGAGTAGTCGCAGTGAGTCTGTGGTCAAACATGACCATGTTCTCCTAGGCCCCGTGAGACCTGTGGTTGCATGTATCTGGTTTGAAGAGGTGAGAAGGTACTTCAGCAGGATTTTTGCTCACAGCCCTGTAATATATATTCTAAATATATACCCCAAAATATATCCCCTGTAAAAAGACTCTAGAATAAATAAATAACAAATAAATAGTTAGAAGAAATCAATATAAGCTTAAATCAATCAAACTTAAAATGAATAAATAGTACAATCAATCAAAAGTCCTAAATGATTCGACAAAGAAAAATAAACCAAATATTTATCAAGAGAGAGTAACATTTTTGGTCTAAAATCAAGTCATTATCATCAATGTTTTTTAAGATATTTTTGTATGTTTTTCAATACATTAGCAATAAGTAAGCATTAGGACACAGATCTTTTTTTCTACAAAATCTATAGAAGCACTAACAGATACATTCTGTCTAAGAGTTAATGTTGAGGAAAGGTTTCACCTCGTGGTTAGAACCCCCACATCTAAAATAGATTAGTTCATTAAGGATTCTCATTTGACAACTGTATTTCTGTGTGTCAAACCAAATACTCTATGGATGCATTTTAAACTCGACTGTACATTTTTGCAGAAGTGTGTGTGATAATGGCGGTAAACGTGCAAGGGAGGATGTCTTTGTAAACTCCACTGAATTCTTTCTATAATGCGTGTACACACAACACACACACACACACACACACACACACACACACACACACACACACACACACACACACACACACACACACACACACACACACCCTCACACAACGCACACACACACACACACACACACACACACATCACACCCTCACACAACGCACACACACACACACACACTATCACACCCTCACACAACGCACACACTTCAGATAAAATGACACAATCATAAGTGTGAGCCCTAATGCAACGGCAGGGACGGCAGTTGAACCATCTCTAGTTTTATCCTGCCTTTTTGGTTTGGTTTGGTTTGGTATTTGGTGTTTGGTTTGGTTTGGTATTTGGTGTTTGGTTTGGTATTTGGTGTGTGGTTTGGCATTTGGTTTGGTATTTGGTGTTTGGTGTTTGGTTTGGTGTTTGGTTTGGTGTTTGGTGTTTTGTTTGGTGTTTGGTTTGGTATTTGGTTTTGTATTTGGTGTTTGGTTTGGTATTTGGTGTTTGGTTTTGGTGTTTGGTTTGGTATTTGCTGTTTGGTTTGGTGTTTGGTTTTGGTATTTGGTGTTTGGTTTGGTATTTGCTGTTTGGTTTGGTGTTTGGTTTGGTATTTGGTGTTTGGTTTGGTATTTGGTGTTTGGTTTGGTGTTTGGTTTGCACGTTTTGCTTTTCAACTCTTGTTTTGGACTTTTTATGTGTCTTTTTTCTGCCAAGACAGTCAGGTTTTTTTTTATCTAATAAAAATCTGGAAGCTACATTTTCACAGTATTTTTCCAACCACCTGATTAAAAATCTCTAGAACAACTAGGAAAAAATAAGGAGCTGTCGTAGCAAGCGAATACGTTATTATCCCAAATGAGTAAAGAACAGCACATAAACAGCATCAAGAGACACAGCAAACAAATCAAATACAAAATAAACCAACAAACAGGAAAATAAAAACTTTGAAGATTCAGTTCAATGAGGTCATTAGAGATTTCTCCATCCAGGACCAGAGAAGAAGAGCTGAGTTTGGAGAGAAAAAGACAGGGGAAAGGGAGGATGTCTATCTATACATCTGTCCATCTGTGCTACACAGTTTAGAGAGGGCCACTGAAGCCCAGTTAGTTGGATAACAGACAGAGGTGTCAGCTCCAGTCTGTAAAAAACTACACTTGTCCTCCTCCCCTCACCCCCCCCATCCATATTTGGCTGTTTCTTTTTGGTTTGTTTCTGACATTTTTGGTTTGTATTTTTGGTATCCTCTTAAAAACATCCCCTCTTTCTGTATGTTTGATCCCATCGCACCATCCGATCCCCTCCCCGTATGCACCCCTTTTATGTTGGGTGAGGGTTCTGTCCTTTTGAAGTGACCCTCTCGGGCATAAGGAGATGGAAGGGGTCAACTAGGGGGGTTCAGCGGGAGGGGTAGGGTGTGTCCCCAACCCCTACAGTATGTGAGTGTTAATGTCATGGCTGACTCCTCTGAAGAGTAACAAATGCTTTGGTTTAAACGTGTAATAATGGCAGATTTGGGTGGAAAATGACAGTGAAAATGGGATGGATGGAGGGATGATGAACAATAAAAACAATGTATATTAAACATTAACCAGGTTTTGATCTCTGTTTCTCTACTGCATGTCGAGACAGATGGCTGATTGACAACGTAAGAAAGACCTGTCCATGACTAAACTAACATTTTTATTCATTTACCTCTTTCTTGCCTCAATGTTACTAGTTTAAATCTCCAATCATGCTCAATTTCATACTGTCATCATGGTGGATTGGCCATTCACAAGGACTACATTGAGTCTAAGTCTAATATTATTTCATCAAGTGAGTCATTTTGGTGTGAGTAATTACGGAGAGAGAGAGAGGTTTTTATCAAGGCTGGAAACTGCTACACTCAGCCTGATCTCTTGTTCCCTATTGTCTCTTATTATCTCTGACAACATGAAGTAAATGGCACAGGATGATGATGACAGACTCCAACTCTATCAGTAAACTATTGGGAATCAAGGGGGAGATAGGATACTTAAAGAAGCAGAGGTAGGACAAGTCAAACAGAGAAACACCTGTAAGCTTGGCTCGTTCAGTATCAACCATTTACAACAATCTCAAATATCCCACAGAAACAACAAAATTGCTGTGAAAGTGAGTGACAGACAATGACAGACATGATGGGTGGATGACTGATTGGATGGATGAATGTGATTGGCTGTGGACATCGTGTGTGTGTGTGTGTGTGGCAGAGTCCTGGTCCTGGATAGGATCAGTATGTACAAGTCGTTTGGATAAAGCTTTTCCTTCCGTATTTTTGGTTTCTGGGATTTTGGTATGGTTGTTGATTTTTGTCATCGTGCGTTCCTCTTCTCCTCCTCAGGTACATTTTTGGTTTAAAATCCTCCTCCCATCTCCTCCTCTTTCAGACCTGCAGCTTTTCAAAGAAATTCATCAACTTATTCTTTCTGTCCCTGTCACCATTCCCCCAAAACACACAGTAATGCTTATTTTTGTCATTTTTGGTTCACGCGATTCGACGCACATCTCTAATCCTGTTATTTGACATTGGTTTATTTTCCTGGGGAAGAAAGAGAGACAGAAAGGAGAGGTGCGATATCACTCAGTATTGACTAAACAGTCCCATGATGCCTCCTCCATCACTTTGGATAGATAAAGATCTTTGGTTTAAATCTTCCTCTTTCCCCCCTTCTCCCCCTTTTCACTTCTGACTCCCCCCTCTCCTCTCTTTCATTCTGTGTATTTTTGGCATCGAAAGACTGGGGGGGAGAGAGAGAGTGTAGGGCGAGAGTGATAAAAGAGATAGCTTTGGTTGAAAGGCGAGGTTGTCGTTTCCTCCTTTCTCCTTCTCCTCTCTGATTGGCGCTTGGCTGTGTCACTCAATCTTAGCCCCTCCCAACGAAGATGGGCTGTGTGCCAATTCATTGAAGTCGCAGGAAGATGCGGGGCTAGAGCAAGGGGAGGGGGAGCAGGGGGTGGGGCTTATGCTACTGGTGGAGGGGAAAGGGGAGGGCTGAGATGCTTTGGCTACGGCAGGGCTGATCAATCCAGAACCAGAATTCTGGCCCATGTGGAGGAAAGCGGGGTGGTTGAGGAAGAAGGAGGACTGGAGACCCCCTCCCTGCCCCCCTGCACCACCCAGCAACACCTTACTGCCTCCCTCAAGACTGGAAAGGGGCAGCTGGCCACCACTGGCTGCTAGGGCTGAGAAAGGACGGAGATGAGAGTTAACATCATTATACCTACTGTGAAATAACTACATTTACTATAGACTTTACTATAGAGATGAAATTAAGAGGTGGATGAATGAGAGAAAAAGAATGAAACACACACACACACACACACACACAGAGATGGGGATGAACATGTTGGAGTGATGGGACATCCCTGTCATAGCCCTGTTCACCAGTTCTCCAGTTTCTTCCATCAGATGATCTATCATTCATCTCATCATCTCTGTCATTCTTTCTGTCTAGCATTCATTAACATTACTTACCTTTATTATCATTTTGTACCTCAAATTACTGTCCCTCCCTCTCCACTTTCTCTCCCCCTGTCTCTCTTCCTCCTTGATTTCCCTCTTCCTCTCTTTTCCCTCCTTCCCTACACCTCTCTCTCCCTCTAACACACCTTGTATAGTAGCCAGAGGGTTGTTGCTGAGGAGAGCTTGGTTCAGAGCCTGGTTCCCTGTGTTTACTCCCATCACAGTGTTCCTGTGTTACATATACATATACACACACGCACACAGAGGAGGAAATCCATTTACACACAGAGGAGAAACGGAGAGAGAAGCAGGTTTAGCAGCAGAACAGACAGAGGACAGACTCAGGGACCTGAACACAGACACACTGCAGGAGAAACCTACAGGTCAGATATACACACACACCATCTTGATTCATATCTTGTTTTTATGAGCTACAAATCCAAATGCTTGCTTGTGGACCTTGTGTCTGTGTGCGGACGATCATATTCCTGTAAGAGAGTGTGTGTGTGTGTGTGTGTGTGTGTGTGTGTGTGTGTGTGTGTGTGTGTGTGTGTGTGTGTGTGTGTGTGTGTGTGTGTGTGTGTGTGTGTGTGTGTGTGTGTGTGTGTGTGGGGGGGGGGGTGTACAGTATAGGTATGTGTGTCTCTGTTGTCTTCACCTCAAGTTTGCAGCAAAATCGGTGATGTAGTTAGACACGTCACCATTCTTTTTACCCAAACGCCATAAGCTGTGGACACAAAACACACAGTCACACACACAGGTTAGAAAGTACTGCTGCACAGAAGTAGCAGTGCCAATCATGTGTGGGTGTGATAAACATTTGCTGCAAACTGCAGGTGAACTGAATACTGAACCAATGGTGAAGCACAGTGGCCAAAGTGTACACTTTGTATGCATACTCACCCTGTGTTGAGACTCAGTGTGCTGTGGCTGGGAGGGGCTGGGCTTAAACTGCTTCGAGGAGGAGTCACTGGAGAGGAGGCAGAGCTGAGAGATGAGTGGGTGGGACCACTGGGGGTATGAGGGGAGAACGATGACATGGTGGTCAATGTGGTACTGAGGCTGGTCACTGCCTGGGACAGCTGACTGGACAGCTGACTGGACATCTGATAGAGAGACGGGTGAGAAAGACAAAGAGAAAAAGGGAGGGAGAGTGTATATTTAAAAGAGTATCTATACTTAGCTGTATCCAATAGAAAAAGGGATAAATGGGATAGGATTATTAATGTGTAATAGCAAAGCACTAAAGCAGTGCAGGTTGGGTAGTACCATCTGCACACTGGAACAGGGGGTGCAGAAGAACATCCACTATGACATGCGGGACACACCATTCATATGGGGATGGCTAAGGTTGGGAGAGGGGGATCATGCGGGTCAGGCCATACCATGTGTGGGCTGTAGCAGGGGGGTTTGTGCGTCGGTGGGGCTTGGGGGGGCTGGCTGGGCAAGGGTGGGGTGGCACTGTTGGGGTTGATACGCTTCTCTTTCTGTCGGCGGTTGCAGAACCACACGCGGATCACCTCCTTCTCCATGCTGAGCTGGTCCGCGATACACAGGATCTCCTCTGAGGTAGGCTTCTGGTTCTGCTGACACACGGGAAAGACAGAGATGGACACATTAGTACTAATAGACACTTAGCCTTATATCACCTCTCTGATATCACAGTGTCATAGTGTTCTTCTGAGGGCAGAAACTACAGAACAAGCCGTGTAGATGTTATGTCAGCTTAAGATCTATGTCTCCTGTATGACAGTGTTATGAAGGCCTTATGTCAGTGATCTTGTGATGGAAACATTTGTTTGTGCTTTTCTAATAACCAATTTCTTTGTTCATGCAAGTGACTGAACAAATCAGTCACACAACTTTCAAATCCACATTCACTTAGTACTATTCCCAAACATACTCAGTAATCACCCTTATTACCCCATTTGCATCTTCAACGATTCTCCTGTCGTTACTACCTATGCACCATATGTATCTTTCTATACATATAGAATAGCCTCATATTCAGAAATAAAACTCTCTTTCATATCAACGATTCTCCTGTCGTTACTACCTATGCACCATATGTATCTTTCTATACATATAGAATAGCCTCATATTCAGAAATAAAACTCTCTTTCATATCAACGATTCTTCTGTCGTTACTACCTATGCTACTACCAAATTCACTTAGAACTATTCCCAAACACACACAGTAATCACCCTTATTACTCCATGTGCATCAGTATCTGCAATTTGGCAGTATGCCCCAGAACCTTGTCTTGAGAAAGAGATATCTGAGTTTCAAGGTCTCTGCTTAGAGAGAAGAAGCCTCATGAAGTATTGGTCCGTCACATGCATGAACCAGTATTGGTCAGTCACATGAAGGAAGCAAACGTTAATTATGAATGATGAATAAGCTAAAATATGCAAATATAATTTGTCCGTCTTTAAGAGAACTAATGGGACTGCCCCGGGTGGAGCTCCTGATTGACATGTGTACTTGGTGCACTGAGTTGGTTGGAACCTCTTCAGCACGCTGATAATAACCAATGATTCATTTAAGATTGACTTTGAGTGTCCCTGTGTAGAATTTCCCCAACAATTTGGCGTCAACAAACAGGATGATTGAATCTGCCTGCGGAGCTTTTGAGTGGGGGTCTTGCGAGATAAACCAATTACATTTTTTATGAAGCGTGAGGGAAATTCCCATCTGACCAAAAGATGACGAGACCTGCCCACATCCTTACTGTGAGCTTTCCAGGAGGAGACACATCATCCGCAAACAATTGAGGGACGCGTCTTCTGATTTCAGGAAGTAAATTTAAATTAATTTGTATAAAAATAGAAAAAATACTAATAAAACCAATAAAACTAAATATCTAAATGGAGGAGGCTACCACTAGTCTTAAGTCAAATCATAGAATGAAGTGGATGTGAGAGTGTGAAAGAGGTGCGTGTCTGAAAGAATACGCCAACTAGTTCTGTGATCTGAATTTTTCGATCTATAACGTTATCTACGGTTTTTATATTTGTATAGGAAGTAACGGCAAGCTAGTCTTAGGAGAAGGCTTGAGTGAGGGCAGAGAAGCCCCACTAACAATTGTCTGTAGGCATTTATTAGAGAAGTGTCTACGTGGTCGAGAACCACTGGGAACATTGAAGATACATATGGCGTCCACCACCACCCATCGATCTACAGGTAGTGAGCACTGACAGGAGAAGCAATTGAAAAGTTTATCATCTAAAACAATAATCGGTTTCCATTATGTGGAACTGTGTCCAGAATTGAAGTATGCTCTCTCTAATTCTCTTTTTCTCCCTTTCTTTCTTTCTTTCTTTCTTTCTTTCTTTCTTTCTTTCTTTCTTTCTTTCTTTCTTTCTTTCTTTCTTTCTTTCTTTCTTTCTTTCTTTCTTTCTTTCTTTCTTTCTTTCTTTCTCTCTCTCTCTCTCTCTCTCTCTCTCTCTCTCTCTCTCTCTCTCTCTCTCTCTCTCTCTCTCTCTCTCTCTCTCTCTCTCTCTCTCTCTCTCTCTCTCTCTCTCTCTCTCCTGAGCCTGAGCCTAGGACCATGCCTCAGGACTACCTGGCATGATGACTCAGGACTACCTGGCTGCTGCTCCAGTTTCAACTGTTCTACCTGCGGCTATGGCTGTCAACACGAAGACTCAAAGATGCAAACTCCAGTGCTGGCTGCTCGCATGGATTTGTCATTTACCTTGTGGTTCTTGGGGGCACTTTTGTTGCAAGTTGTCTTTGGAACCCTGACCTGTTCACTGTGATTACTATTATTTGACCGCGCTGGTCATTTATGAACATTTGAACATCTTGGCCATGTTCTGTTATAATCTCCACCCAGCACAGCCAGAAGAGGACTGGCCACCCCTCATAGCCTGGTTCCTCTCTCGGTTTCTTCCTAGGTTTTAGCATTTCTAGGGAGTTTTTCCTAGCCACCGTGCTTTTACACCTGCATTGCTTGCTGTTTGGGGTTTTGGGCTGGGATTCTGTACAGCACTTTGATATATCAGCTGATGTAAGAAGGGCTATATAAATCTATTTGATTTGATTTGATTTAGAAGTAGATTCAAGGCCATTTTGTTTGTTTTTTACCACATACACACAACCCACGTTGATAAGACATGTACTGAAAAACCCAATGTAAACCTGATACACAAAATGTTTGAAATAACTAATCACCCTCACTAGAAAGACTAGAGACATTGGGTGAGATTTAAATGTGCTATGTCAACACAAATAATTAGAAGAAATGTATAATGTATCAATAGTCTTATGTGTGATTCGGAACAAGAGAAGGAGAGAGAGAGAACGCTGCCCCTGAATGAGCGCTGCCCCTGATGACACCTCACCTTTTACCATTACCTTATGGGATACAGTTAAGTTAAGATGGAGTTATCAAGAGTTGTAATTCTAATTTGATTTGTTATTTTGATTTAACAGGCAGTGTTGTTGTTGTTTTTTTTGGGACACATGAATCACGATGAACCAGTCATGTGTCCAAAAGGGGAATTACCAGTCCCCTGGGGCCCTTTAGTAAATATGCAAATTTACCATTTGTCATACAGTGAATAATTTGTCTGGATTTCCCGAATCAGAAATGCCCTAAACTAAACTGTTGCTCTGCTCTGTCCTCTCTCAAGGTTATGGCGAAGGTAACAGATGGTATCTAGATACATGGAAGGGATAATTCGGCTGAGAACAGTGTGAACCTCACCCCCTCTAACCGGTTGAAGTAATGTGGGACAATGGCTTCAATATGGTCCTTCACCACTTCTACCGTGAGACCTGAGTCCGAGCCAGCAACCTGTACACAGCATCCAGTCAAAGCTATCAACTGCCTTTTTTCTTCGGAGTGAAACATGAGTCCACGTGGAGTGAGCATGGAGAGAGATCTCGTCCAAACCTCTCTCCTGCTGCCGGTGTACTGGTCGGAAAATGGACAAGACATAATGGACTGTGAAGGACAGTGGCGGCTCAGGTGAGAGACATTATCAAGGGCCATCCACTTTCAACATGTGCCATTGGGAGGACGAACCGAAACAACAGAAGAATGAGTTCCGGGAGGGAGGGTGGTGGTCAACCTTGCCCGTAATTTATTTAGGCTTATCCAAAATAGTTTATTTGGGGTATCAGGTATGATTGTGGAGGTCTGCACAATGCAAAATATATAGTAATTTAGACTAGACATGCGTTGAGATACTGATCTGTCATGCCACCTGCGACAAAAGCTCCAGCTGAAATCTCTTTGCCAGAATCCATGAATGAAATTGTGCAGTGAAGCATATGTGTAACTGTATGAAGCAAAGGCCTTAAGTTAAAACATTCCACTGCAATGATTTTACACGTACAACCCAGAATGATTGTATAACCCAGAATGAAGGGTTTGAAATGATGAAATGTCTGGTTTTATGTGTTGATTTCCCTGACTTTAATAGAAATATGATATAGAAGCTAAAATCAAATGCTTACCTTAATATTTAATGATTATTATCACACAAGTGACAAGAGGATGGAATGTGATGGACATTTTTATGTTTGCGCTTTTCTAATAACCAATTTCTGTGTTCATGCAAGTGACTGATTGAACAAATCCTCAGTATCAGTATCTGCAATTTAATGATGAATTAAAGAAGAGAACTAACGGGGCTGCCCTGGGTGGAGCTCCTGATTGACATGTGTACTTGGTGCATTGAGTTGGTTGGAACCTCTCCAGCGCGCTGATTGTCCATGTGTAGAATTTCCACAACAATTTGTCATGTCTCTCACCGTGATGAAGGCTCTCTCCAGGGCCACACGGACGTTAGTCTCAATGCTGGTTCTTTTCTTCCTGCGTCGGCCCGGCAGGCCCTCGAAGCCCATTGAGGAAGAGGACAGAGAGCTGGGGCTGGGCATAGTACTGTCTGTGGACATGGTCTCTGTCAAACAGAGAGATTGATTAGTGGGATGATTTAAAATCACACAAACTGGTATCCTCATTCTACAGATATAACTTCATTAACTCAAGGTTACATTCATTCAGACCCAACCCACATGTAACGAGAGTGTTCAGAGGCAACATCAAACGAAGGGTTTCACTTTATGCTGATGACTTGCTTCTCTATATCTCAAACCCCAATGTATCCTTACCCATTGTGCTATCTGTTCTTCATGCATTTGGCCTGGTCTCTGGTTACAAGTTCAATCTGAATAAGAGCAAGCTTTTCCATTTAAATGCAGCAGCTCGTAACTACCCATTACACACATTTTCATTCAGAGTAGTTCTCAACAACGGTACATACTTGAGGTTACATGTCATAGACCACGTTGATAACCTTTTTAAATGCTAACTTTACTCCTCCTTACTCTGGTGGAGAAATATTTTGAACAATGGCCACTACTCCATCTATCATTGGCTGGTCAAATTAATTAGGTTAAAATGAATACTCTTCCTAAATTCTCCTACCTCTTTCAATGTGAACCTATTTTTATTTCCAAATCTTTTTCTGCAAACTACATGGGATTATCTCACACTTCGTCTGGAACTTCCGTGTAATTCAGTACTGGATGTGTGCAGATACCCAACATATCATTCCATCATGGTTGAAGATAGAATCTTCCTCATGTACAGTCTGCCATCCTCACTGGCTGCTTTGGTACATTCCCCTTTCCATTCTGCTATGGTACATTCCCCTATCCATTCTGCTTTGGTACATTCACCTATCCATTCTGCTATGGTACATTCACCTATCCATTCTGCTATGGTACATTCACCTATCCATTCTGCTTTGGCACATTCACCTATCCATTCTGCTATGGTACATTCACCTATCCATTCTGCTTTGGCACATTCACCTATCCATTCTGCTATGGTACATTCACCTATCCATTCTGCTTTGGCACATTCACCTATCCATTCTGCTATGGTACATTCACCTATCCATTCTGCTATGGTACATTCACCTATCCATTCTGCTTTGATACATTCACCTATCCATTCTGCTATGGCACATTCACCTATCCATTCTGCTATGGTACATTCACCTATCCATTCTGCTATGGCACATTCACCTATCCATTCTGCTATGGCACATTCACCTATCCATTCTGCTATGGTACATTCACCTATCCATTCTGCTATGGTACATTCACCTATCCATTCTGCTTTGGCACATTCACCTATCCATTCTGCTATGGTACATTCACCTATCCATTCTGCTTTGGTACATTCACATATCCATTCTGCTTTGGTACATTCACCTATCCATTCTGCTATGGTACATTCACCTATCCATTCTGCTATGGTACATTCACATATCCATTCTGCTTTGGTACATTCACCTATCCATTCTGCTATGGTACATTCCCCTATCCATTCTGCTATGGTACATTCCCCTATCCATTCTGCTTTGGTACATTCACCTATCCATTCTGCTATGGTACATTCACCTATCCATTCTGCTTTGGTACATTCACCTATCCATTCTGCTATGGTACATTCCCCTATCCATTCTGCTTTGGTACATTCACCTATCCATTCTGCTATGGTACATTCCCCTATCCATTCTGCTTTGGTACATTCACCTATCCATTCTGCTTTGGTACATTCACCTATCCATTCTGCTTTGGCACATTCATCTATCTGTAACAGTATAATTTTAAACCGTCCCCTCGCCCATACCCGGGCGCGAACCAGGGACCTTCTGCACACATCAACAACAGTCACCCACGAAGCATCGTTACCCATCGCTCCACAAAAGCCACGGCCCTTGCAGAGCAAGGGGAACTACTACTTCAAGGTCTCAGAGCAAGTGACGTAACCGATTGAAACGCTATTTAGCGCACACCGCTAACTAAGCTAGTCGTTTCACATCCGTTACATATCCATTCTGCTTTGGCAAATTCACCTATCCATTCTGCTATGGTACATTCCCCTATCCATTCTGCTTTGGCACATTCACCTATCCATTCTGCTTTGGTACATTCACCTATCCATTCTGCTTTGGCACACTCACCTATCCATTCTGCTATGCTACATTCACCTATCCATTCTGCTTTGGTACATTCACCTATCCATTCTGCTATGGTACATTCACCTATCCATTCTGCTTTGGCACATTCACCTATCCATTCTGCTATGGTACATTCACCTATCCATTCTGCTTTGGCACATTCACCTATCCATTCTGCTATGGTACATTCACCTATCCATTCTGCTTTGGCACATTCACCTATCCATTCTGCTATGGTACATTCCCCTATCCATTCTGCTATGGTACATTCACCTATCCATTCTGTGATGGCACATTCACCTATCCATTCTGCTATGGTACATTCACCTATCCATTCTGCTTTGGCACATTCATCTATCTGTAACAGTATAATTTTAAACCGTCCCCTCGCCCATACCCGGGCGCGAACCAGGGACCTTCTGCACACATCAACAACAGTCACCCACGAAGCATCGTTACCCATCGCTCCACAAAAGCCACGGCCCTTGCAGAGCAAGGGGAACTACTACTTCAAGGTCTCAGAGCAAGTGACGTAACCGATTGAAACGCTATTTAGCGCACACCGCTAACTAAGCTAGTCGTTTCACATCCGTTACATATCCATTCTGCTATGGTACATTCACCTATCCATTCTGCTTTGGCACATTCACCTATCCATTCTGCTTTGGTACATTCACCTATCCATTCTGCTATGGTACATTCACCTATCCATTCTGCTATGGTACATTCACCTATCCATTCTGCTATGGCACATTCACCTATCCATTCTGCTTTGGCACATTCACCTATCCATTCTGCTTTGGTACATTCACCTATCCATTCTGCTTTGGCACACTCACCTATCCATTCATCTATGGTACATTCACCTATCCATTCTGCTTTGGCACACTCACCTATCCATTCTGCTATGGCACATTCACCTATCCATTCTGCTATGGTACATTCACCTATCCATTCTGCTTTGGCACATTCACCTATCCATTCTGCTATGGTACATTCACCTATCTATTCTGCTATGGTACATTCACCTATCCATTCTGCTTTGGCACATTCACCTATCCATTCTGCTATGGTACATTCACCTATCCATTCTGCTTTGGCACATTCACCTATCCATTCTGCTATGGTACATTCACCTATCCATTCTGCTTTGGCACATTCACCTATCCATTCTGCTATGGTACATTCACCTATCCATTCTGCTTTGGCATACTCACCTATCCATTCTGCTATGGTACATTCACCTATCCATTCTGCTTTGGCACATTCACCTATCCATTCTGCTATTGTACATTCACCTATCCATTCTGCTTTGGCACACTCACCTATCCATTCTGCTATGGTACATTCACCTATCCATTCTGCTTTGGCACATTCACCTATCCATTCTGCTATGGTACATTCCCCTATCCATTCTGCTATGGTACATTCACCTATCCATTCTGCTTTGGCACATTCACCTATCCATTCTGCTTTGGCACATTCATCTATCTGTAACAGTATAATTTTAAACCGTCCCCTCGCCCATACCCGGGCGCGAACCAGGGACCTTCTGCACACATCAACAACAGTCACCCACGAAGCATCGTTACCCATCGCTCCACAAAAGCCACGGCCCTTGCAGAGCAAGGGGAACTACTACTTCAAGGTCTCAGAGCAAGTGACGTAACCGATTGAAACGCTATTTAGCGCACACCGCTAACTAAGCTAGTCGTTTCACATCCGTTACATATCCATTCTGCTTTGGCAAATTCACCTATCCATTCTGCTTTGGCACATTCACCTATCCATTCTGCTTTGGTACACTCACCTATCCATTCTGCTATGGTACATTCACCTATCCATTCTGCTATGGTACATTCACCTATCCATTCTGCTTTGGTACATTCACCTATCCATTCTGCTTTGGCACACTCACCTATCCATTCTGCTATGGCACATTCACCTATCCATTCTGCTATGGTACATTCACCTATCCATTCTGCTATGGCACATTCACCTATCCATTCTGCTTTGGCACATTCACCTATCCATTCTGCTATGGTACATTCACCTATCCATTCTGCTATGGCACATTCACCTATCCATTCTGCTATGGTACATTCACCTATCCATTCTGCTTTGGCACATTCATTCTGCTATCCATTCTGCTATCCATTTCTGCTGCTATGGTACATTCACCTATCCATTCTGCTATGGTACATTCCATTCTGCTATCCATTCTGCTATGGTACATTCATTCCATTCTGCTTTGGCACATTCACCTATCCATTCTGCTATGGTACATTCACCTATCCATTCTGCTATGGTACATTCACCTATCCATTCTGCTTTGGCACATTCACCTATCCATTCTGCTATGGTACATTCACCTATCCATTCTGCTATGGTACATTCACCTATCCATTCTGCTTTGGCACATTCACCTATCCATTCTGCTATGGTACATTCACCTATCCATTCTGCTTTGGCACATTCACCTATCCATTCTGCTATGGTACATTCACCTATCCATTCTGCTTTGGCACACTCACCTATCCATTCTGCTATGGTACATTCACCTATGCATTCTGCTTTGGTACATTCATCTATCCATTCTGCTTTGGTACATTCATCTATCCATTCTGCTATGGTACATTCACCTATCCATTCTGCTTTGGCACATTCATCTATCTGTAACAGTATAATTTTAAACCGTCCCCTCGCCCATACCCGGGCGCGAACCAGGGACCTTCTGCACACATCAACAACAGTCACCCACGAAGCATTGTTACCCATCGCTCCACAAAAGCCACGGCCCTTGCAGAGCAAGGGGAACTACTACTTCAAGGTCTCAGAGCAAGTGACGTAACCGATTGAAACGCTATTTAGCGCACACCGCTAACTAAGCTAGTCGTTTCACATCCGTTACATATCCATTCTGCTTTGGCAAATTCACCTATCCATTCTGCTTTGGCACATTCCCCTATCCATTCTGCTTTGGTACATTCACCTATTCATTCTGCTATGATACATTCACCTATCCATTCTGCTATGGTACATTCCCCTATCCATTCTGCTATGGTACATTCACCTATCCATTCTGCTTTGGTACATTCACCTATCCATTCTGCTATGGCACATTCACCTATCCATTCTGCTATGGTACATTCACCTATCCATTCTGCTTTGGTACATTCACCTATCCATTCTGCTATGGCACATTCACCTATCCATTCTGCTATGGTACATTCACCTATCCATTCTGCTTTGGTACATTCACCTATCCATTCTGCTATGGCACATTCACCTATCCATTCTGCTATGGTACATTCCCCTATCCATTCTGCTATGGTACATTCACCTATCCATTCTGCTATGGCACATTCACCTATCCATTCTGCTATGGTACATTCACCTATCCATTCTGCTATGGCACATTCACCTATCCATTCTGCTATGGTACATTCACCTATCCATTCTGCTATGGTACATTCACCTATCCATTCTGCTATGGCACATTCACCTATCCATTCTGCTATGGTACATTCCCCTATCCATTCTGCTATGGTACATTCCCCTATCCATTCTGCTATGGTACATTCACCTATCCATTCTGCTATGGCACATTCACCTATCCATTCTGCTTTGGTACATTCACCTATCCATTCTGCTATGGCACATTCACCTATCCATTCTGCTATGGTACATTCCCCTATCCATTCTGCTATGGTACATTCACCTATCCATTCTGCTATGGCACATTCACCTATCTGTAACAGTATAATTTTAAACCGTCCCCTCGCCCATACCCGGGCGCGAACCAGGGACCTTCTGCACACATCAACAACAGTCACCCACGAAGCATCGTTACCCATCGCTCCACAAAAGCCACGGCCCTTGCAGAGCAAGGGGAACTACTACTTCAAGGTCTCAGAGCAAGTGACGTAACCGATTGAAACGCTATTTAGCGCACACCGCTAACTAAGCTAGTCGTTTCACATCCGTTACATATCCATTCTGCTTTGGCACATTCACCTATCCATTCTGCTATGGTACATTCCCCTATCCATTCTGCTTTGGTACATTCACCTATCCATTCTGCTTTGGCACATTCACCTATCCATTCTGCTTTGGCACACTCACCTATCCATTCTGCTATGGCACATTCACCTATCCATTCTGCTATGGTACATTCACCTATCCATTCTGCTTTGGCACATTCACCTATCCATTCTGCTATGGTACATTCACCTATCTATTCTGCTATGGTACATTCACCTATCCATTCTGCTTTGGCACATTCACCTATCCATTCTGCTATGGTACATTCACCTATCCATTCTGCTTTGGCACATTCACCTATCCATTCTGCTATGGTACATTCACCTATCCATTCTGCTTTGGCACATTCACCTATCCATTCTGCTATGGTACATTCACCTATCCATTCTGCTTTGGCACACTCACCTATCCATTCTGCTATGGTACATTCACCTATCCATTCTGCTTTGGCACATTCACCTATCCATTCTGCTTTGGCACATTCACCTATCCATTCTGCTTTGGTACATTCCCCTATCCATTCTGCTTTGGTACATTCACCTATCCATTCTGCTTTGGCACATTCACCTATCCATTCTGCTATGGTACATTCCCCTATCCATTCTGCTTTGGTACATTCACCTATCCATTCTGCTTTGGTACATTCCCCTATCCATTCTGCTATGGTACATTCCCCTATCCATTCTGCTATGGTACATTCCCCTATCCATTCTGCTATGGTACATTCCCCTATCCATTCTGCTATGGTACATTCCCCTATCCATTCTGCTATGGTACATTCCCCTATCCATTCTGCTATGGTACATTCACCTATCCATTCTGCTATGGTACATTCCCCTATCCATTCTGCTATGGTACATTCACCTATCCATTCTGCTATGGCACATTCCCCTATCCATTCTGCTTTGGTACATTCACCTATCCATTCTGCTATGGTACATTCACCTATCCATTCTGCTTTGGTACATTCACATATCCATTCTGCTTTGGTACATTCACCTATCCATTCTGCTATGGTACATTCCCCTATCCATTCTGCTTTGGTACATTCACCTATCCATTCTGCTTTGGTACATTCACCTATCCATTCTGCTTTGGCACATTCATCTATCTGTAACAGTATAATTTTAAACCGTCCCCTCGCCCATACCCGGGCGCGAACCAGGGACCTTCTGCACACATCAACAACAGTCACCCACGAAGCATCGTTACCCATCGCTCCACAAAAGCCACGGCCCTTGCAGAGCAAGGGGAACTACTACTTCAAGGTCTCAGAGCAAGTGACGTAACCGATTGAAACGCTATTTAGCGCACACCGCTAACTAAGCTAGTCGTTTCACATCCGTTACATATCCATTCTGCTTTGGCAAATTCACCTATCCATTCTGCTTTGGCACATTCACCTATCCATTCTGCTTTGGTACACTCACCTATCCATTCTGCTATGGTACATTCACCTATCCATTCTGCTATGGTACATTCCCCTATCCATTCTGCTTTGGCACATTCACCTATCCATTCTGCTATGGTACATTCACCTATCCATTCTGCTTTGGCACATTCACCTATCCATTCTGCTTTGGTACATTCACCTATCCATTCTGCTTTGGCACACTCACCTATCCATTCTGCTATGCTACATTCACCTATCCATTCTGCTTTGGTACATTCACCTATCCATTCTGCTATGGTACATTCACCTATCCATTCTGCTTTGGCACATTCACCTATCCATTCTGCTATGGTACATTCACCTATCCATTCTGCTTTGGCACATTCACCTATCCATTCTGCTATGGTACATTCACCTATCCATTCTGCTTTGGCACATTCACCTATCCATTCTGCTATGGTACATTCCCCTATCCATTCTGCTATGGTACATTCACCTATCCATTCTGTGATGGCACATTCACCTATCCATTCTGCTATGGTACATTCACCTATCCATTCTGCTTTGGCACATTCATCTATCTGTAACAGTATAATTTTAAACCGTCCCCTCGCCCATACCCGGGCGCGAACCAGGGACCTTCTGCACACATCAACAACAGTCACCCACGAAGCATCGTTACCCATCGCTCCACAAAAGCCACGGCCCTTGCAGAGCAAGGGGAACTACTACTTCAAGGTCTCAGAGCAAGTGACGTAACCGATTGAAACGCTATTTAGCGCACACCGCTAACTAAGCTAGTCGTTTCACATCCGTTACATATCCATTCTGCTTTGGCAAATTCACCTATCCATTCTGCTTTGGCACATTCACCTATCCATTCTGCTTTGGTACACTCACCTATCCATTCTGCTATGGTACATTCACCTATCCATTCTGCTATGGTACATTCACCTATCCATTCTGCTTTGGTACATTCACCTATCCATTCTGCTTTGGCACACTCACCTATCCATTCTGCTATGGCACATTCACCTATCCATTCTGCTTTGGCACATTCACCTATCCATTCTGCTATGGTACATTCACCTATCCATTCTGCTATGGTACATTCACCTATCCATTCTGCTATGGCACATTCACCTATCCATTCTGCTTTGGCACATTCACCTATCCATTCTGCTTTGGTACATTCACCTATCCATTCTGCTATGGCACATTCACCTATCCATTCTGCTATGGTACATTCACCTATCCATTCTGCTTTGGCACATTCACCTATCCATTCTGCTATGGTACATTCACCTATCCATTCTGCTATGGTACATTCACCTATCCATTCTGCTTTGGCACATTCACCTATCCATTCTGCTATGGTACATTCACCTATCCATTCTGCTATGGTACATTCACCTATCCATTCTGCTTTGGCACATTCACCTATCCATTCTGCTATGGTACATTCACCTAT
The DNA here is from genome assembly GCF_021184085.1 of Oncorhynchus gorbuscha. Classification (NCBI taxonomy): domain Eukaryota; kingdom Metazoa; phylum Chordata; class Actinopteri; order Salmoniformes; family Salmonidae; genus Oncorhynchus; species Oncorhynchus gorbuscha. The sequence continues at coordinate 77,171,030 of NC_060187.1, forward strand.
CCATTCTGCTATGGTACATTCACCTATCCATTCTGCTTTGGCACATTCACCTATCCATTCTGCTATGGTACATTCACCTATCCATTCTGCTTTGGCACATTCACCTATCCATTCTGCTATGGTACATTCACCTATCCATTCTGCTTTGGCACACTCACCTATCCATTCTGCTATGGTACATTCACCTATGCATTCTGCTTTGGTACATTCACCTATCCATTCTGCTATGGTACATTCACCTATCCATTCTGCTTTGGCACATTCATCTATCTGTAACAGTATAATTTTAAACCGTCCCCTCGCCCATACCCGGGCGCGAACCAGGGACCTTCTGCACACATCAACAACAGTCACCCACGAAGCATCGTTACCCATCGCTCCACAAAAGCCACGGCCCTTGCAGAGCAAGGGGAACTACTACTTCAAGGTCTCAGAGCAAGTGACGTAATCCATTCTGATTGAAACGCTATTTAGCGCACACCGCTAACTAAGCTAGTCGTTTCACATCCGTTACATATCCATTCTGCTTTGGCACATTCACCTATCCATTCTGCTATGGTACATTCCCCTATCCATTCTGCTTTGGTACATTCACCTATCCATTCTGCTTTGGCACATTCACCTATCCATTCTGCTTTGGCACACTCACCTATCCATTCTGCTATGGCACATTCACCTATCCATTCTGCTATGGTACATTCACCTATCCATTCTGCTTTGGCACATTCACCTATCCATTCTGCTATGGTACATTCACCTATCTATTCTGCTATGGTACATTCACCTATCCATTCTGCTTTGGCACATTCACCTATCCATTCTTCTGCTATGGTACATTCACCTATCCATTCTGCTTTGGCACATTCACCTATCCATTCTGCTATGGTACATTCACCTATCCATTCTGATTTGGTACACATTCACCTATCCATTCTGCTATGGTACATTCACCTATCCATTCTGCTTTGGCACACTCACCTATCCATTCTTCTGCTATGGTACATTCACCTATCCATTCTGCTTTGGCACATTCACCTATCCATATCCATTCTGCTTTGGCACATTCACCTATCCATTCTGCTTTGGTACATTCCCCTATCCATTCTGCTTTGGTACATTCACCTATCCATTCTGCTTTGGCACATTCACCTATCCATTCTGCTATGGTACATTCCCCTATCCATTCTGCTTTGGTACATTCACCTATCCATTCTGCTTTGGTACATTCCCCTATCCATTCTGCTATGGTACATTCCCCCATATCCATTCTGCTATGGTACATTCCCCTATCCATTCTGCTATGGTACATTCCCCTATCCATTCTGCTATGGTACATTCCCCTATCCATTCTGCTATGGTACATTCCCCTATCCATTCTGCTATGGCACATTCACCTATCCATTCTGCTACATCAAGTTATACCTAAAACATTTGAGTTAAAACCACTCTCAAGATCTGGAACCAGTTTAGAAGTCACTTTGGTTTGCAAGGGCCCCTCTACTCAGAAATAACGTTATTGACGGCACGTTTGCATCGTACCAACAACTCTCAGCTAAATTCCACCTTCCGAATAGTCATTTCTTTAGATATCTACAAGTGTGCAGCTTTGTCCGTGACATGACCTCTCAATTCCTCAGTCTTGATGTGACCCACCAACTGATGCATTTCTCCCACCATCCCCAACAGTAAAAGGTATTATTTCTTATAGCTACGATCAAATTTCCTCTCTTCACAATCCTTCGTTCGTAGCTATTAAGACTTTATGGGGACAGGATCTAGGTGATGAGTTTACTGATGCATCTTGAGGCGAAAGAAACACACACCTGTTTAGGCGAGGTGCTGGCTAGAGGAGTAGAACACCTGAAAGAGAAAAGGTGAGCCGCACGCTCTAGGAGCACAGATGCAATAATGTAATAACCTAATAACCAACGTGTCCACAGATAAGCTGTCTTCATCAGGGTATACAGAGTTGACTGATGTAATGACCTAATAACCAACGTATCCACAGATAAGCTGTCTTCATCAGGGTATACAGAGTTGACTGAGGTAATAACCTAATAACCAACGTGTCCACAGATAAGCTGTCTTCATCAGGGTATACAGAGTTGACTGATGTAATAACCTAATAACCAACGTGTCCACAGATAAGCTGTCTTCATCAGGGTATACAGAGTTGACTGATGTAATAACCTAATAACCAACGTGTCCACAGATAACTGTCTTCATCAGGGTATACAGAGTTGACTGATGTAATAACCTAATAACCAACGTGTCCACAGATAAGCTGTCTTCATCAGGGTATACAGAGTTGACTGATGACACATGGGAAGGTATTCTGCACCATGTCCACTCCTCTTCTATTTGTGCCAAACATGGTTTGATCCAAAGCAAAATCCTCCACCACACTCACTGGACTAAACTCAGGCTTTCTAACATGTATCCTGATGTCCACCCGGTTTGCGACAGGTGTCGGCAAGCTACTGCTTCATTAATACGCGTTGGTCCTGCTCTTCTCTACATAACTATTGGTTTCTAATGTTTTGTTATGAAAGTATTACTTAAGTCTTTTATATTTTCATATGTGCATATACATTCCTACCTCATTCAAAAAGCATGTTTCCATTGTATATCGAATGTATAAAACCACGTGCAATGTACTGTATCTCAACCATTATTTACTATAACTGTGAAAGGAAATACCAATAAAAAGAGTTGCATTTTTTAAAACAAATAAAGTTACATTCATTCTACAGATAATGCAACTTGGGGATTGGTTAATTAATGAACTGATTTATTGATTGATTCAAAGTGTCATACACCTTTCTCCTTCACCAATTCCCTCACCTCCTCTCTCCTCCTCTCTCATCCTCCCTCTCCTTTCTCCCGGTCCCTCCCTTCTACCATCCTCCCGTCCTCTCTCTCTCATCCCCCCCCCCTCCCCTCTCACCTGCATCATTGAGCCACTTCTCCAGTAGTGGTTTGAGTTTGCACATGTTCTTAAAGCTCAGGTTGAGGGCCTCGAAGCGAGAGATGGTGGTCTGGCTGAAATCATTACCATATAGCTTCCCCATGGCCATTCCCACGTCACCCTGAGAGAGCAAGGGAGGAGGAAAATAGAGAGTTAGCACACACACACACACACACACACACACACACACACACACACACACACACACACACACACACACACACACACACACACACACACACACACACACACACACACACACACACACACACACACACACACACACACACACACACACACACACACACACACACACACACACAGAAAGGCGTACCTGTGTAAAGCCCAGTTTGATGCGTCTCTGTTTGAAGGTGCGGGCAAACACCTCCAGTTCCTCAAGGTCACTGGGCTCCTCGGGGTGAGAGGTCACAGAGGACACAGAGGTCATGACCCCACTGCCCTCCATAGCCTTGTCTCTCTACAGGGGTAGAGGGGGAGGAGGAGGAAAAAGAGAGTGTGGGAGCAAGAGAGAGAGAGAATTACATAGCAGAAGAGAGGTGTTTACTGGATATGACAGAATGATGAGAAGAGATGTTTGTTGGAAAAAGCTGGGCCTGTAGCCTCTCTCAAAGCCTGGGTGTTTCCTCAGTGGGCCTACCTGTGCTTGGAGCCCCAGCCTGGGAGTGGACAGGAGGCTCCCTTGGTTTTGCTGAGGTAGTTGAATCAGATTTGGTGTTGATAGCAGTCCTGACGAGTGAAGAAGTGAGGGAATCAGTAGGCCTATGATCAGTTATGTGAACAAACAACACACGTAATATTCCACAAAGCTCCATGGTCGATCAGAGAATCCAATAGGCATTCTAGTATTAGACAGTTGAAGAACCTGTTAATGGTTGTCAACAGGTTGTCAACAGTTGGCATAGATAAATGAAATATGTTTGCTGATAGTTGGAACATCTACAGCCCATCTTCAGGGCACTGTCCCAATAGAACAGAAACCGGTGGTAGTGACTAGTGCGAGGAGCCCACCTTGCTGCCCTTGGTGCTGTTGGAGGAGGAACTGAGGAGACTGCAGGTGGTGTCCTGGCACCAGAACCAACTGCTGCAGCTGCAACAACTGCTGGATGTCCTGCAGGGAGACAGGAGGACAGAACAGAGATCAGAGATGGAGAACAAAGGGGTCAGAAATGGAGAGAAGAGAGGGGTCAGAGTTGGAGAGAACAGAGGGCTCAGAGATGGATAGAACAGAGGGGTCAGAGATGGATAGAACAGAGGGGTCAGAGATTGATAGAACAGAGGGGTCAGAGATGGAGGGAACAAAGGGGTCAGAGATGGATAGAACAGAGGGGTCAGAGATGGAGAGAACAGAGGGCTCAGAGATGGAGAGAACAGAGGGGTCAGATGGGGGGGACAAAGGGGTCAGAGATGGAGAGAACAGAGGGGTCAGAGATGGAGAGAACAGAGGGGTCAGAGATGGAGAGAACAGAGGGGTCAGAGATGGAGAGAACAGAGGGGTCAGAGATGGAGAGAACAGAGGGGTCAGAGATGGAGAGAACAGAGGGGTCAGAGATGGAGAGAACAGAGGGGTCGTAGATGGAGAGAACAGAGGGGTCAGAGATGGAGAGAACAGAGGGGTCAGAGATGGAGAGAACAGAGGGGTCAGAGATGGAGAGAACAGAGGGGTCAGAGATGGATAGAACAGAGGGGTCAGAGATGGAGAGAACAGAGGGGTCAGATGGGGGGGACAAAGGGGTCGTAGGTAGATGGAGAGAACAGAGGGGTCAGAGATGGAGAGAACAGAGGGGTCAGAGATGGAGAGAACAGAGGGGTCAGAGATGGAGAGAACAGAGGGGTCAGAGATGGAGAGAACAGAGGGGTCAGAGATGGAGAGAACAGAGGGGTGATGGGGGGACAAAGGGGTCAGAGATGGAGAGAACAGAGGGGTCAGAGATGGAGAGAACAGAGGGGTCAGAGATGGAGAGAACAGAGGGGTCAGAGATGGAGAGAACAGAGGGGTCAGAGATGGAGAGAACAGAGGGGTCAGAGATGGAGAGAACAGAGGGGTCAGAGATGGAGAGAACAGAGGGGTCAGATGGGGGGGACAAAGGGGTCGTAGATGGAGAGAACAGAGGGTTCAGAGATGGAGAGAACAGAGGGGTCAGAGATGGAGAGAACAGAGGGGTCAGAGATGGATAGAACAGAGGGGTCAGAGATGGAGAGAACAGAGGGGTCAGATGGGGGGATGGAGATGGAGAGAACAGAGGGGTCAGAGATGGAGAGAACAGAGGGGTCAGAGATGGAGAGAACAGAGGGGTCAGAGATGGAGAGAACAGAACAGAGGGGTCAGAGATGGATAGAACAGAGGGGTCAGAGATGGAGAGAACAGAGGGCTCAGAGATGGAGAGAACAGAGGGGTCAGATGGGGGGGACAAAGGGGTCAGAGATGGAAAGAACAGAGGGGTCAGAGATGGAGAGAACAGAGGGGTCAGAGATGGAGAGAACAGAGGGTTCAGAGATGGAGAGAACAGAGGGGTCAGAGATGGAGAGAACAGAGGGGTCAGAGATGGAGAGAACAGAGGGGTCAGATGGGGGGGACAAAGGGGTCAGAGATGGAGAGAACAGAGGGGTCAGAGATGGAGAGAACAGAGGGGTCAGAGATGGAGAGAACAGAGGGGTCAGATGGAGAGAACAGAGGGGTCAGAGATGGAGAGAACAGAGGGGTCAGAAATGGAGAGAACAGAGGGGTCAGAGATGGAGAGAACAGAGGGGTCAGAGATGGAGAGAACAGAGGGGTCAGAGATGGAGAGAACAGAGGGGTCAGAGATGGAGAGAACAGAGGGGTCAGATGGGGGGACAAAGGGGTCAGAGATGGAGAGAACAGAGGGGTCAGAGATGGAGAGAACAGAGGGGTCAGAGGGGGGACAAAGGGGGTCAGAGATGGAGAGAACAGAGGGGTCAGAGATGGAGAGAACAGAGGGGTCAGAGATGGAGAGAACAGAGGGGTCAGAGATGGAGAGAACAGAGGGGTCAGAGATGGAGAGAACAGAGGGGTCAGAGATGGAGAGAACAGAGGGGTCAGAGATGGAGAGAAAGGGGTCAGAGATGGATAGAACAGAGGGGTCAGAGATGGAGAGAACAGAGGGGTCAGATGGGGGGACAAAGGGGTCAGAGATGGAGAGAACAGAGGGGTCAGAGATGGAGAGAACAGAGGGGTCAGATGGAGAGAACAGAGGGGTCAGAGATGGAGAGAACAGAGGGGTCAGAGATGGAGAGAACAGAGGGGTCAGAGATGGAGAGAACAGAGGGGTCAGATGGGGGGGACAAAGGGGTCAGAGATGGAGAGAACAGAGGGGTCAGAGATGGAGAGAACAGAGGGGTCAGATGGAGAGAACAAAGGGGTCAGAGATGGAGAGAACAGAGGGGTCAGAGATGGAGAGAACAGAGGGGTCAGAAATGGAGAGAACAGAGGGGTCAGAGATGGAGAGAACAGAGGGGTCAGAGATGGAGAGAACAGAGGGGTCAGAGATGGAGAGAACAGAGGGGTCAGAGATGGAGAGAACAGAGGGGTCAGATGGGGGGGACAAAGGGGTCAGAGATGGAGAGAACAGAGGGGTCAGAGATGGAGAGAACAGAGGGGTCAGATGGGGGGGACAAAGGGGTCAGAGATGGAGAGAACACAAATGCACAGAGAAAAATGAAAACAACCCCTTCATATAGAGGCCAAGAGAAAAGACTGAAAGAACAGCAGAGCAACACAAGCAATAAAGAAAAAGATCAATAAAAACGGAGGATCCCAGACTGTCTCCTGAATCAAGACCCTTCCCCACCTCTTCCCAGCCAGGATGTGCCTTGTGATTGGTTGTCAGTACCTGGGCGGTGAGCTGAATTGGCTGAGAGAGGGTGAGCTGGGGATGAGTGGGCGGGACAGGGACAGGTTGACCTGTCTGTTCCTGTGTGCTCTGTCCCTGGGGCTGTGATTGGCCCTGCTGCCCTGTCTGTCCCGCCTGCTGCTGCTGGGCATGTTGATTGGCTGTTGCGGCTGCCTGAGCTTGCTGATTGGCTTGAGCGGCTGCGTGGGCTGCGTGAGCTGCGTGAGCTGCGTTGGACTGCTGAACAGACTGCTGCACAGCTGCAGCTAGAAGCTGAGCCTGAGCCTGCTGCAGTAACAACTGCTGCTGCGCTGGCAAGAGAGCAGTCAACTGAGAAGAGACACCGAGCGAGAGAGAGACACAGAGAAAGAGAGCAAGAGAGGGACAGAGGGAAAGAGGGAGGGAGGGAGGTGCAGAGGGTATGTGAAAGAGCAGAGAAAAGGAAGAAGGTAAAAAGCAGTGAACTCAAGCCAGACCATAAGCATGTGTCTGTGTTTTTGTGAGTGTGCATCAATGTGTTTTGTTTGCTAAGCCTCTTCCTCCTTGTCTTACCCCTGCCAGTTGGGAGCCGGTCAGCATGAGCTGTGTGTGTGGGAGGGGCGTCTGTGAGGGGGCGTGGCTGTGGTGGGGAGCAGGGCCCAGGGACATCTCACCACACTCTTCCATCTTATTCTGAGAGGAGGAGAGAAAATGAGGGATACAGTTAAACGAAGCTGACTGTTCTGCTCTGTCTGCTGTGGTAACCTGCATACCAAAGGAAGGTGCTTGTCTTTTCTTTAGAAACGAGGGATAGTCATCCCTTCTTCCTGGAATGGGCATGTCCAAACTGGCTAGTCTGACTGTTTTGCATACCTGTCAATCTGTATGCAAACGCGGCACACACACACACACACACACACACACACACACACACACACACACACACACACACACACACACACACACACACACACACACACACACACACACACACACACACACACACACACACACACACACACACACACACATACACACACACACACCTTGTTGCTGCTGAGGGTTGGAGAAAGGTGAAGGGGACTGATTTTCATCTGCTGAAGCTGTTAAAAGGACAAAAACCATCAGTACAGAGAAACATAAATTATAATTTAAAAAATAATATATGACTGCGGTGTTTCTCCATCCTGTCCTGGGGACCCCGACACACAACATTCCACTCAGTAACTCATCATCCAGTGGAATCAGATGTATTTTGGGTAAAAACAGAAATGTGCCTCCCCTGGGGTCTCCAGGGCCAGATTTGGGAAACACATTGCACTGCTGTACTGATGCTTGTCTCTTGGTATTAGGCTACTTGTTGTCAGTCATCTTTACTTTTCAGACCTAATGTGTGTGTTATTCAGATCATGATTGTCACCATTGAAAATGACTAACTAATTATTATGTTTCCTAGAGGTACATTGCATTTGGAAAGTATTCAGACCCCTTGACCTTTTCCACATTTTGTTAGATTACAGCCTTATTCTAAAATTTATCAAATGTACTTTTTTCCTAATCAATCTACACAATCGGACAGAGCTCCAGAGTTCCTCTGTGGAGATGGGAGAACCTTCCAGAAGGACAACCATCTCTGCAGCACTCCGCCAATCAGCCACTCATCAGTTAAAGGCACATGTCAGCCCCCTTGAAGTTTGCCAAAACCTAAAGACTCTGAAAAGACACCTAAAGACTCTCAGACCATGAGAAACATGAATGCCAAGCGTCACGTCTGGAGGAAACCTGGCACCATCTCTATGGTGAAGCATGGTGGTGGCAGCAGCATCATGCTGTGGGGATGTTTTTCGGTGCCATGGACTGGGAGACTAGTCCGGATCGAGGGGAAAGATGAACGGAGCAAATTACAGAGAGATCCTTGATGAAAACCTGCTCCAGAGCGCTCAGGACCTCAGACTGGAGCGAAGATTCACCTTCCAACAGGACAACGACCCTAAGCACCCAGCCAAGACAACGCAGGAGTGGCTTCGGGACAAGCCTCTGAATGTCCTTAAGTGGCCCAGCCAGAGCCCGGACTTGAACCAGATCTAACATCTCTGGTGAGACCTGAAAATAGCTGTGCAGTGATGCTCCCCATCCAACCTGACAGATCTTGAGAGGATCTGCAGAGAAGAATGGGAGAAACTCCCCAAATACAGGTGAGCCAAGCTTGTAGCATCATAACCAAGAAGACCTGAGGCTGTAATCGCTGCCAAAGGTGCTTCAACAAAGTACTGAATAAAGGGTCTGATAATTCAGTCATTTATTTTTAATACATTTGCAAACATTTCTAAAAAAACGTTTTTGCTTTGTCATTATGGGTTATTGTGTGTAGAAAAAAAAACGAATTTGAGCAATTTTAGAATAGGGCTGTAACATAACAAAATGTGGAAAAAGTCAAGGGGTCTGAATGCACAGTATACAGTATTACCAGCGATATCAGTACTGAAATGAAGGTGAAGCACCAAGCGGACACAAACCTGATGGTTTTTATCAGGACCATTCCGCTCTGAATCTGTGTGGGGGGATAGGAAGCAATTAGAAATGAATCACACACACGCGTGTGCATGCACAAACGCAGACACACATGCACACACCCAAACACATGCAGGTATGTACACACACTAACACGCACGCACATACACGCACACACACACACACACGCACACACGCACACACACACACACATAGAAAAATACCTGTGCTCTCAATTGGAGAGTCAGCCCCTGTGTTCTCAACCTCTACTGGCTTTGACATCCTGATTTCTATGAGAACGAGAGAGAGAGACAGAGAGATAGAGAGAGAGCAAGAGAGAGACAGAGAAATACAGAGGGAGAAACCGAGAGAGAGAGAGAGAAAGACAGAGAGAAAGACAGAGACAGACAGAGAAATACAGAGGGAGAGACCGAGAGAGAGAGAGAGCAAGAGAGAGCAAGAGAGAGAGACAGAGCATGAGAGAGACAGAGAGAGAGAGAGAGAGAGAGAGAGAGAGAGAGAGAGAGAGAGAGAGAGAGAGCAAGAGAAAGAAACAGAGAGAGAGAGAGAGAAAGACAGAGAGAAAGACAGAGACAGACAGAGAAATACAGAGGGAGAGACCGAGAGAGAGAGAAGAGCAAGAGAGAGCAAGAGAGAGAGACAGAGCATGAGAGAGACAGAGAGAGAGAGAGAGAGAGAGAGAGAGAGAGAGAGAGAGAGCAAGAGAAAGAAAGAGAGAGAGAGAGAGAGAGAGAGAGAGAGAGAGAGAGAGAGAGAGAGAGAGAGAGAGAAAGAGAAGGAGAGAGAAAGACAAAGAGAGAGATAGAGACAGAGGGGGAGAAAGGAGAGAGATGGAGAGAGCAGATGATTAGGTTTAATGAGTCAGCATGTTCAGGTTCAGCTGAAGAATTATACAGATAATCACATAGCAATAGAAAAAATGGAAGGTGCAAATGCTTTTGGTTGATGTTACGGGCGCTGAAATATGATGTCACACTGCAGTATTGGCTTTTGTATATGCAGTGATATGTTTTGCTGTGCAGCCTCCGTTCATTCTTTCCTATATGTACAGAGGTGTTTGTTTGGTCTAACAATAGGCCCTACAGAGGTTTGAGTGGGAACAGAACCCTACTAGACACCTCTATACTGATGTTACTCACTGTAGTGTCATCATTACACCACACCACACCCCGCTATACTACACCACAACACTTCCTCCTTCCTCTCCTCTCCTCTGTACTGTACAGACAGCCAGTCAGGGCTGGGACTGTCCCCATAGACAGAGAGTCGAGGGGTGTGGGGGGAGGGTGAGAGGGAGGGAAAGAGAGAGGAGGAACAGGGGGTGGAATGGGAGAGTGGGTTGGGGCAGCTAGAAAGATTTAACGAGATAGAGAGCGAGAGGTGAGGAGTACACAATTCACTGTAAATAAAATAACAAGTTAATTATGTTATGTTAATTATTTTAAAGAAAGTTACCGTAACAGATGTTTCATTTGGCAGTTACTGTATTAACTACCGCTTATTTAGTGAGAACCACAATATCTACAGACACTGTGACTCCCACACTCCCTCCCTCACATCAACTTCCCTTTTATGAAAACATGCAAATCAACCCAACGAACAACTAATTATATCTGCCACCTGCATTATTAAAAACATTCCTCTCTCTCTCTCCCCCTTCCTCACTGTTCTCTCTATCACTTCTCCCCCCTCTCTCTCTCTCTCTCTCTCTCTCTCTCTCTCTCTCTCTCTCTCTCTCTCTCTCTCTCTCTCTCCCCCTTCCTCACTGTTCTCTCTATCACTTCTCCCCCTCTCTCTCTCTCTCTCCCCCTTCCTCACTGTTCTCTCTATCACTTCTCCCCCTCTCTCTCTCTCTCTCTCTCTCTCTCTCTCTCTCTCTCTCCCCCTCTCTTTCTCTCTCTCTCCCTCTTCCTCACAGTTCTCTCTCCCTCTTCCTCACAGTTCTCTCTATCACTTCTCCCTCTCTCTCTCTCTCTCTCTCTCTCTCTCTCTCTCTCTCTCTCTCTCTCTCTCTCTCTCTCTCTCTCTCTCTTTCTCTCTCTCTCTCTCTCTCCCTTCCTCACAGTTCTCTCTATCACTTCTACCCCTCTCTTTCTTTCGCTCTCTCTCTCCCTTCCTCACAGTTCTCTCTATCACTTCTCCCCCCTCCCTTCCTCTCTCTCTCTCTCTCTCCCTTCCTCACAGTTCTCTCTATCTCTTTTCCCCCCTCTCAGTTCCAGTATAAAGGATGAGTGCTCAGAGTAACATAAATGCTTGTTTTTTTTATTCTCAAAGAGGACAAAATCCAGTTTCATTTTTTGAAGTCAACAAAACTAAACTGTGAAACGACAACACAAATTAACAAATACAACCAACAGACTAAGTAAGCTACTATGTCCGTAACAGGTTATTATTTACAGTACCAGTCAAAAGTTTGATGTCTTCACTATTATTCTACAATGTAGAAAATAGTAAAAATAAAGAAAAACCCTTGAATGAGTAGGTGTCCAAACTTTTGACTGGTACTGTTTATGAGTAATGGCATAGCACTACAGAGACTTCCCTTGTTTGTCCTCTGGGCTATGGAGCAGGACCAGAGTATGTGAGTGGAGGGGAGCTGAGCGTGCCCAATTTAACTGGAGCCTGGAGCGAGAATCCCAAAGGCTGGAGTGTTGGCCTTCTAGCCCGCTCCAATTTAGCTTCAACAGTGCTCCAGTAGCGCTCACTTTAGGAGCTCAGGGCCTGCCCGGCCCAGCATGCATTTGTCTGCTGCTATAGTCCCTTGCTTTAGCTACTGTCATGGAGTTTGCTAAATATTTTCATAAAGAAACTGATCAAACACACAGGTGCAAAATCAAGGTGACAAAGATGAGGACCAATAGCAAGAGAGGGAGTGTAGTGATGTAATGACCACAACAAAGAAGAGAGGGAGTGTGGTGATGTAATGACCACAACAAAGTGGTGATGTAATGACCACAACAAAGAAGAGGGAGGGAGTAATGACCACAACAAAGAAGTGAGTGATGTAATGACCACAACAAAGAAGAGAGGTGGTGATGTAATGACCACAACAAAGGTGATGTAATGACCACAAAAGAAGAGAGGGAGTGTAGTGATGTAATGACAAAGAAGAGAGGGAGTGTGGTGATGTAATGACCACAACAAAGAAGAGAGGGAGTGTGGTGATGTAATGATCACAACAAAGAAGAGAGGGAGTGTGGTGATGTAATGATCACAACAAAGAAGAGAGGGAGTGTAGTGATCTAATGTCCACAACTAAAGAATCATTGTGGAATCTGAAAAGACACATATCCTGAAAGCATGATGGTGGACTTACTACGTGTGCATGTTAAAAGAAAGGTGGGTAGATAACTAAGTGTGCCATTGTAGCAAAGTCATTTTTTAAAAGTATCCATCATTTTTGTTCTACTATCTATACAATCGGACATAATTGATTTTGGCCCAATAGGCCCGGCATATTCCAACTTTTAAGGAGATTTGGGAGTTTTGATTGGGTTATTTTGCCTAAAAGCTTGTTGGATTACCTATAGAAAAAAACCTCTGCATCTCTGCCCAGCCTGGGCCGGCCAACAGGGTGTTTAGCTTCCCCAGTGGTTCTACAAGTATGGAGAGGATATTCACTGCAGCTGGTCTGCTCTCCAGGCACCATCACACGAGACAGAAGCCACAGACTGGCCAAACTGGTGTTTATAAAAATGAATTGAAAGGCACTGTAGACTGAGCCTGATAGAAAGATGGCGCTGACGGAGAGGGCTGCCCCGCTTCTAGTCCTTCACAAGCATTTCATTACACTCGCAATAACCTCTGCTAACCATGTGTATGTGATCAATAACATTCGATTTGATTTAATAAGGCATTTTTCTTTTAATTTGTAAGTTAGTCACAGCCCATATGCTCAATTTATAGACTATAATGACTTAATATAATGAAATGTTGTTTAAATGTTGAGAGCTTAATAATGTCACTGACTCCCTACCAGCCTAGTGTGTCACGCTCACAAATGCTTCACAACGGTATTTCTTTGTTGGCTATAGCCTTGAAATAATTAAACAATATAGCTTAAATAATTCATTTCGGTTCCTTCTTAGGCTCAGTCTGGCTCCTGACCTATCTAGAGTGTTTATATGGGCGTTTTATATGACATGTAGCCTATTAAAAACTATGACGGCTCCTCACATTCACCTTTTCATGTTTATTAAAATACTTTTCATTCAAATCGTTTGGTTTGGTAGGTCCAAGTAGTGACCGCTCCAACAGCTATGAGCAGAATTTCCGACCACTCCGTTCACATACTCTGAGCAGGACCACTTACCAACCGATAGGGGGCAGTAGTGAGACACTGAACACATTTAATAACAATTACTATGGATGAGGTTCTTTTTTAAATGTTATTTATTTTATTTAACTAGGCAAGTCAGTTAAGAACAAATTCTTATTTACAATGACGGCCTACCCTTCCTATGGGACTCCCAATCATGGCGGGTTGTTTTACAGCCTGGAATCGAACCAGGGTCGGTAGTAACGCCTCTAGCAATGAGATGCATTGCCTTAAGACCGCTGCGCCACTCAGGAGCGCAGCGGTCTTGGGTACTATTTGTGATATGTAGTGGATTGAATAGCAACAGGACTATTCAATACCAGGCCTCAATACCTGTAGAGCTGCTGGGTTTCCTTTCTCCCAAGTAGTTCACTGATTGATTCATGTTGTTGATTGGCCAGAGAGTCCACTTGCCTGGAGATCCAGGTCTGAATCAGTTAAACCAAACCAATGAAACCAATAGTGGTGAGGCCATTGAGGCCCAGATGTCTGAACAAGCTATATCCAGGCTGGATAACACAGAACACAGGAAGGCAGGGGCAGTACATTACTTGTGACAGTCAGGAGGTTTTTCTACACACACAGGGTCTGCTAGGGGAAGCAGTGGTCAGACAGAAAAGCCCATTGGCTGTTCCTCACCAATGACATGCACTTCAGATCTAACCACAGGAAGGATCCCTCTAAAATAGACAGATTTTCTCCATATCTTAATTTAGTCCAAAAAACTCAGATATGAGGAAGCAATTCAATGTTAGTGGTATGTAGTGAGGGTAGTAGTGTATATACAGTGTTAGTGGTATGTAGTGAGGGTAGTAGTGTATATACAGTGTTAGTGGTATGTAGTGAGGGTAGTAGTGTATATACAGTGTTAGTGGTATGTAGTGAGGGTAGTAGTGTATATACAGTGCTAGTGGTATGTAGTGAGGGTAGTAGTGTATATACAGTGTTAGTGGTATGTAGTGAGGGTAGTAGTGTATATACAATGTTAGTGGTATGTAGTGTATATACAGTGTTAGTGGTATGTAGTGAGGGTAGTAGTGTATATACAATGTTAGTGGTATGTAGTGTATATACAGTGTTAGTGGTATGTAGTGAGGGTAGTAGTGTATATACAATGTTAGTGGTATGTAGTGTATATACAGTGTTAGTGGTATGTAGTGAGGGTAGTAGTGTATATACAATGTTAGTGGTATGTAGTGTATATACAGTGTTAGTGGTATGTAGTGAGGGTAGTAGTGTATATACAGTGTTAGTGGTATGTAGTGAGGGTAGTAGTGTATATACAGTGTTAGTGGTATGTAGTGAGGGTAGTAGTGTATATACAGTGTTAGTGGTATGTAGTGAGGGTAGTAGTGTATATACAGTGTTAGTGGTATGTAGTGAGGGTAGTAGTGTATATACAGTGTTAGTGGTATGTAGTGAGGGTAGTAGTGTATATACAGTGTTACTGGTATGTAGTGATGGTAGTAGTGTATATACAGTGTTAGTGGTATGTAGTGAGGGTAGTAGTGTATATACAGTGTTAGTGGTATGTAGTGAGGGTAGTAGTGTATATACAGTGTTAGTGGTATGTAGTGAGGGTAGTAGTGTATATACAGTGTTAGTGGTATGTAGTGAGGGTAGTAGTGTATATACAGTGTTAGTGGTATGTAGTGAGGGTAGTAGTGTATATACAATGTTAGTGGTATGTAGTGTATATACAGTGTTAGTGGTATGTAGTGTATATACAGTGTTAGTGGTATGTAGTGTATATACAGTGTTAGTGGTATGTAGTGTATATACAGTGTTAGTGGTATGTAGTGTATATACAGTGTTAGTGGTATGTAGTGTATATACAGTGTTAGTGGTATGTAGTGAGGGTAGTAGTGTATATACAGTGTTAGTGGTATGTAGTGAGGGTAGTAGTGTATATACAGTGTTAGTGGTATGTCGTGATGGTAGTAGTGTATGTACAGTGTTAGTGGTATGTAGTGAGGGTAGTAGTGTATATACAGTGTTAGTGGTATGTAGTGAGGGTAGTAGTGTATATACAGTGTTAGTGGTATGTAGTGAGGGTAGTAGTGTATATACAGTGTTAGTGGTATGTAGTGAGGGTAGTAGTGTATATACAGTGTTAGTGGTATGTAGTGAGGGTAGTAGTGTATATACAGTGTTAGTGGTATGTAGTGAGGGTAGTAGTGTATATACAGTGTTAGTGGTATGTAGTGAGGGTAGTAGTGTATATACAGTGTTACTGGTATGTAGTGATGGTAGTAGTGTATATACAGTGTTAGTGGTATGTAGTGAGGGTAGTAGTGTATATACAGTGTTAGTGGTATGTAGTGAGGGTAGTAGTGTATATACAGTGTTAGTGGTATGTAGTGAGGGTAGTAGTGTATATACAGTGTTAGTGGTATGTAGTGAGGGTAGTAGTGTATATACAGTGTTAGTGGTATGTAGTGAGGGTAGTAGTGTATATACAGTGTTAGTGGTATGTAGTGTAGTAGTGTATATACAGTGTTAGTGTATATGTAGTGAGGGTAGTAGTGTATATACAGTGTTACTGGTATGTAGTGATGGTAGTAGTGTATATACAGTGTTAGTGGTATGTAGTGAGGGTAGTAGTGTATATACAGTGTTAGTGGTATGTAGTGAGGGTAGTAGTGTATATACAGTGTTAGTGGTATGTAGTGAGGGTAGTAGTGTATATACAGTGTTAGTGGTATGTAGTGAGGGTAGTAGTGTATGTACAGTGTTAGTGGTATGTAGTGAGGGTAGTAGTGTATATACAGTGTTAGTGGTATGTAGTGAGGGTAGTAGTGTATATACAGTGTTAGTGGTATGTAGTGAGGGTAGTAGTGTATATACAGTGTTAGTGGTATGTCGTGAGGGTAGTAGTGTATATACAGTAGGCTGGTGTAATGCTAGTGTATCATGGTGTGTTGTATGTCTCTCTCACTTCCCCCCTCTACTTCCCCTAGCTCACACCATCTTGAACACAGAGTGCTAAACCCAACACTTACTGTCAGT
>NC_060187.1:77195204-77210204 GCF_021184085.1 Oncorhynchus gorbuscha
AGAGATAGAGAGAGGGAAAGGAGGGGGAGAGCGGTAAAGAGATAGAGAGAGGGAAAGGAGGGGAGAGCGGTAAAGAGATAGAGAGAGGGAGGGGAGGGAGGGGGAGAGCGATAAAGAGATAGAGAGAGGGAAAGGAGGGGGAGAGCGGTAAAGAGATAGAGAGAGAGGACGGAGGGTAGGAGGGGGAGAGAGATAAAGAGATTGAGAGGGACGGAGGGTAGGAGGGGGAGAGAGATAAAGAGATAAAAAGAGAGGGACGGAGGGTAGGAGGGGAGATAAAGAGATAGAGAGAGGGAAGGAGGGGGAGAGAGGTAAATAGATAGAGAGAGTGGGACAGAGGGTAGGTGGGCGAGAGAGATAAAGAGATAAAGAGAGGGGAAGGACAGGGAGAGAGATAAAGAAATAGAGAGAGAGGGACAGAGGGTAGCAGGGGAGAGAGATAAAGAGATAGAGAGAGAGGGACAGAGGGTAGGAGGGGAGAGATAAAGAGATAGAGAGAGAGGGACAGAGGGAAGGACGGGGAGAGAGGTAAAGAGATAAAGAGAGAGGGACGGAGGGTAGGAGGGGGAGAGAGATAAAGAGATAAAGAGAGAGGGAAGGACGGGGAGAGAGGTAAAGAGATAGAGAGAGAAGAAAGGATGGGGAGAGAGGTAAAGAGATAAAGAGAGAGGGAAGGATGGGGAGAGAGGTAAAGAGATAAAGAGAGAGGGAAGGACGGGGAGAGAGGTAAAGAGATAAAGAGAGAGGGACGGAGGGTAGGAGGGGGAGAGAGATAAAGAGACAAAGAGAGAGGGGAAGGACGGGAGAGAGGTAAAGAGATAAAGAGAGAGGGAAGGATGGGGAGAGAGGTAAAGAGATAAAGAGAGAAGGACGGGGAGAGAGGTAAAGAGATAAAGAGAGAGGGAAGGACGGGGAGAGAGGTAAAGAGATAAAGAGAGAGGAAGGACGGGGGAGAGGTAAAGAGATAAAGAGAGAGGGAAGGACGGGAGAGAGGTAAAGAGATAAAGAGAGAGGGAAGGAAGGGGAGAGAGGTAAAGAGATAAAGAGAGAGGGAAGGACGGGGAGAGAGGTAAAGAGATAAAGAGAGAGGGAAGGACGGGGAGAGAGGTAAAGAGATAAAGAGAGAGGGACGGAGGGTAGGAGGGGAGAGAGATAAAGAGACAAAGAGAGAGGGAAGGACGGGGAGAGAGGTAAAGAGATAAAGAGAGAGGGAAGGATGGGGAGAGAGGTAAAGAGATAAAGAGAGGAAGGACGGGGAGAGAGGTAAAGAGATAAAGAGAGAGGGAAGGACGGGGAGAGAGATAAAGAAATAGAGAGAGAGGGACAGAGGGTAGGAGGGGGAGAGAGATAAAGAGATAGAGAGAGAGGGACAGAGGGAAGGACAGGGAGAGAGGTAAAGAGATAAAGAGAGAGGGACGGAGGGTAGGAGGGGGAGAGAGATAAAGAGATAAAGAGAGAGGGAAGGACGGGGAGAGAGGTAAAGAGATAGAGAGAGAAGAAAGGATGGGGAGAGAGGTAAAGAGATAAAGAGAGAGGGAAGGATGGGGAGAGAGGTAAAGAGATAAAGAGAGAGGGAAGGACGGGGAGAGAGGTAAAGAGATAAAGAGAGAGGGACGGAGGGTAGGAGGGGGAGAGAGATAAAGAGACAAAGAGAGAGGGAAGGACGGGGAGAGAGATAAAGAGATAAAGAGAGAGGGACAGAGGGTAGGAGGGGGAGAGAGATAAAGAGATAAAGAGAGAGGGAAGGACGGGGAGAGAGGTAAAGAGATAAAGAGAGAGGGACGGAGGGTAGGAGGGGGAGAGAGATAAAGAGATAAAGAGAGAGGGAAGGACGGGGAGAGAGGTAAAGAGATATAGAGAGAAGAAAGGATGGGGAGAGAGGTAAAGAGATAAAGAGAGAGGGAAGGATGGGGAGAGAGGTAAAGAGATAAAGAGAGAGGGAAGGACGGGGAGAGAGGTAAAGAGATAAAGAGAGAGGGACGGAGGGTAGGAGGGGGAGAGAGATAAAGAGACAAAGAGAGAGGGAAGGACGGGGAGAGAGGTAAAGAGATAAAGAGAGAGGGAAGGAGGGGGAGAGCGGTAAAGAGATAGAGAGAGGGAAGGAGGGGGAGAGCGATAAAGAGATAGAGAGAGGGAAAGGAGGGGGAGAGCGGTAAAGAGATAGAGAGAGGGAAGGAGGGGGAGAGCGGTAAAGAGATAGAGAGAGGGAAGGGAGGGGGAGAGCGATAAAGAGATAGAGAGAGGGAAAGGAGGGGGAGAGCGGTAAAGAGATAAGAGAGAAAGGAGGGGAGAGCGGTAAAGAGATAGAGAGAGGGAAGGAGGGGGAGAGCGATAAAGAGATAGAGAGAGGGAAAGGAGGGGGAGAGCGGTAAAGAGATAGAGAGAGGGAAAGGAGGGGGAGAGCGGTAAAGAGATAGAGAGAGGGAAGGAGGGGGAGAGCGGTAAAGAGATAGAGAGAGGGAAGGAGGGGGAGAGCGATAAAGAGATAGAGAGAGGGAAAGGAGGGGGAGAGCGGTAAAGAGATAGAGAGAGGGAAGGAGGGGGAGAGCGGTAAAGAGATAGAGAGAGAGAGGGGAGGGAGGGGGAGAGCGATAAAGAGATAGAGAGAGGGAAGGAGGGGGAGAGCGGTAAAGAGATAGAGAGAGGGAAAGGAGGGGGAGAGCGGTAAAGAGATAGAGAGAGGGAAAGGAGGGGGAGAGCGGTAAAGAGATAGAGAGAGGGAAAGGAGGGGGAGAGCGGTAAAGAGATAGAGGGAGGGAAAGGAGGGGGAGAGCGGTAAAGAGATAGAGAGAGGGAAAGGAGGGGGAGAGCGGTAAAGAGATAGAGAGAGGGAAAGGAGGGGGAGAGCGGTAAAGAGATAGAGGGAGGGGAGGGAGGGGGAGAGCGGTAAAGAGATAGAGGGAGGGGAGGGAGGGGAGAGCGGTAAAGAGATAGAGAGAGGGAAAGGAGGGGGAGAGCGGTAAAGAGATAGAGAGAGGGAAAGGAGGGGAGAGCGGTAAAGAGATAGAGAGAGGGGAGGGGAGGGAGGGGGAGAGCGATAAAGAGATAGAGAGAGAGGGAGGGAAGGAGGGGGAGAGCGGTAAAGAGATAGAGAGAGAGGGACGGAGGGTAGGAGGGGGAGAGAGATAAAGAGATTGAGAGGGACGGAGGGTAGGAGGGGGAGAGAGATAAAGAGATAAAAAGAGAGGGACGGAGGGTAGGAGGGGGAGAGAGATAAAGAGATAGAGAGAGGGAAGGAGGGGGAGAGAGGTAAATAGATAGAGAGAGTGGGACAGAGGGTAGGTGGGCGAGAGAGATAAAGAGATAAAGAGAGAGGGAAGGACAGGGAGAGAGATAAAGAAATAGAGAGAGAGGGACAGAGGGTAGCAGGGGGAGAGAGATAAAGAGATAGAGAGAGAGGGACAGAGGGTAGGAGGGGGAGAGAGATAAAGAGATAGAGAGAGAGGGACAGAGGGAAGGACGGGGAGAGAGGTAAAGAGATAAAGAGAGAGGGACGGAGGGTAGGAGGGGGAGAGAGATAAAGAGATAAAGAGAGAGGGAAGGACGGGGAGAGAGGTAAAGAGATAGAGAGAGAAGAAAGGATGGGGAGAGAGGTAAAGAGATAAAGAGAGAGGGAAGGATGGGGAGAGAGGTAAAGAGATAAAGAGAGAGGGAAGGACGGGGAGAGAGGTAAAGAGATAAAGAGAGAGGGACGGAGGGTAGGAGGGGGAGAGAGATAAAGAGACAAAGAGAGAGGGAAGGACGGGGAGAGAGGTAAAGAGATAAAGAGAGAGGGAAGGATGGGGAGAGAGGTAAAGAGATAAAGAGAGAGGGAAGGACGGGGAGAGAGGTAAAGAGATAAAGAGAGAGGGAAGGACGGGGAGAGAGGTAAAGAGATAAAGAGAGAGGGAAGGACGGGGAGAGAGGTAAAGAGATAAAGAGAGAGGGAAGGACGGGGAGAGAGGTAAAGAGATAAAGAGAGAGGGAAGGAAGGGGAGAGAGGTAAAGAGATAAAGAGAGAGGGAAGGACGGGGAGAGAGGTAAAGAGATAAAGAGAGAGGGAAGGACGGGGAGAGAGGTAAAGAGATAAAGAGAGAGGGACGGAGGGTAGGAGGGGGAGAGAGATAAAGAGACAAAGAGAGAGGGAAGGACGGGGAGAGAGGTAAAGAGATAAAGAGAGAGGGAAGGATGGGGAGAGAGGTAAAGAGATAAAGAGAGAGGGAAGGACGGGGAGAGAGGTAAAGAGATAAAGAGAGAGGGAAGGACGGGGAGAGAGATAAAGAAATAGAGAGAGAGGGACAGAGGGTAGGAGGGGGAGAGAGATAAAGAGATAGAGAGAGAGGGACAGAGGGAAGGACAGGGAGAGAGGTAAAGAGATAAAGAGAGAGGGACGGAGGGTAGGAGGGGGAGAGAGATAAAGAGATAAAGAGAGAGGGAAGGACGGGAGAGAGGTAAAGAGATAGAGAGAGAAGAAAGGATGGGGAGAGAGGTAAAGAGATAAAGAGAGAGGAAGGATGGGGAGAGAGGTAAAGAGATAAAGAGAGAGGGAAGGACGGGGAGAGAGGTAAAGAGATAAAGAGAGAGGGACGGAGGGTAGGAGGGGAGAGAGATAAAGAGACAAAGAGAGAGGGAAGGACGGGGAGAGAGATAAAGAGATAAAGAGAGAGGGACAGAGGGTAGGAGGGGGAGAGAGATAAAGAGATAAAGAGAGAGGGAAGGACGGGGAGAGAGGTAAAGAGATAAAGAGAGAGGGACGGAGGGTAGGAGGGGGAGAGAGATAAAGAGATAAAGAGAGAGGGAAGGACGGGGAGAGAGGTAAAGAGATAGAGAGAGAAGAAAGGATGGGGAGAGAGGTAAAGAGATAAAGAGAGAGGGAAGGATGGGGAGAGAGGTAAAGAGATAAAGAGAGAGGGAAGGACGGGAGAGAGGTAAAGAGATAAAGAGAGAGGGACGGAGGGTAGGAGGGGAGAGAGATAAAGAGACAAAGAGAGAGGGAAGGACGGGGAGAGAGGTAAAGAGATAAAGAGAGAGGAAGGATGGGGAGAGAGGTAAAGAGATAAAGAGAGGGGGAAGGACGGGGAGAGAGGTAAAGAGATAAAGAGAGAGGGAAGGACGGGGAGAGAGGTAAAGAGATAAAGAGAGAGGGAAGGACGGGGAGAGAGGTAAAGAGATAAAGAGAGAGGGAAGGACGGGGAGAGAGGTAAAGAGATAAAGAGAGAGGGAAGGAAGGGGAGAGAGGTAAAGAGATAAAGAGAGAGGGAAGGACGGGGAGAGAGGTAAAGAGATAAAGAGAGAGGGAAGGACGGGGAGAGAGGTAAAGAGATAAAGAGAGAGGGAAGGATGGGGAGAGAGGTAAAGAGATAAAGAGAGAGGGAAGGACGGGGAGAGAGGTAAAAGAGATAAAGAGAGAGGGAAGGACGGGAGAGAGGTAAAGAGATAAAGAGAGAGGGAAGGACGGGGAGAGAGGTAAAGAGATAAAGAGAGAGGGACGGAGGGTAGGAGGGGGAGAGAGATAAAGAGATAGAGAGAGAAGGAAGGATGGGGAGAGAGGTAAAGAGATAAAGAGAGAGGGAAGGACGGGGAGAGAGGTAAAGAGATAAAGAGAGAGGGACGGAGGGTAGGAGGGGGAGAGAGATAAAGAGATAAAGAGAGAGGGAAGGACGGGGAGAGAGGTAAAGAGATAGAGAGAGAAGAAAGGATGGGGAGAGAGGTAAAGAGATAAAGAGAGAGGGAAGGATGGGGAGAGAGGTAAAGAGATAAAGAGAGAGGGAAGGACGGGGAGAGAGGTAAATAGATAAAGAGAGAGGGACGGTGGGTAGGAGGGGGAGAGAGATAAAGAGACAAAGAGAGAGGGAAGGACGGGGAGAGAGGTAAAGAGATAAAGAGAGAGGGAAGGATGGGGAGAGAAGTAAAGAGATAAAGAGAGAGGGAAGGACGGGGAGAGAGGTAAAGAGATAAAGAGAGGGAAGGACGGGAGAGGTAAAGAGATAAAGAGAGAGGGAAGGACGGGGAGAGAGGTAAAGAGATAAAGAGAGAGGGAAGGACGGGGAGAGAGGTAAAGAGATAAAGAGAGAGGGAAGGACGGGGAGAGAGGTAAAGAGATAAAGAGAGAGGGAAGGAAGGGGAGAGAGGTAAAGAGATAAAGAGAGAGGGAAGGACGGGGAGAGAGGTAAAGAGATAAAGAGAGAGGGAGGACGGGAGAGAGGTAAAGAGATAAAGAGAGAGGGAAGGACGGGGAGAGAGGTAAAGAGATAAAGAGAGGGGAAGGTCGGGGAGAGAGGTAAAGAGATAAAGAGAGAGGGAAGGACGGGGAGAGAGAAAGAGATAAAGAGAGAGGGAAGGACGGGGAGAGAGGTAAAGAGATAAAGAGAGAGGGAAGGACGGGGAGAGAGGTAAAGAGATAAAGAGAGAGGGAAGGACGGGGAGAGAGGTAAAGAGATAAAGATAAAGAGATAAAGAGAGAGGGAAGGACGGGAGAGAGGTAAAGAGATAAAGAGAGAGGGAAGGACGGGGAGAGAGGTAAAGAGATAAAGAGAGAGGAAGGACGGGAGAGAGGTAAAGAGATAAAGAGAGGGAAGGACGGGAGAGAGGTAAAGAGATAAAGAGAGAGGGAAGGACGGGGAGAGAGGTAAAGAGATAAAGAGAGGGGAAGGAAGGGGAGAGAGGTAAAGAGATAAAGAGAGTAAGGACGGGGAGAGAGGTAAAGAGATAAAGAGAGAGGGAAGGACGGGAGAGAGGTAAAGAGATAAAGAGAGAGGGAAGGAAGGGGAGAGGTAAAGAGATAAAGAGAGAGGGAAGGACGGGGAGAGAGGTAAAGAGATAAAGAGAGAGGGAGGACGGGGAGAGAGGTAAAGAGATAAAGAGAGAGGGAAGGACGGGGAGAGAGGTAAAGAGATAAAGAGAGAGGGAAGGTCGGGAGAGAGGTAAAGAGATAAAGAGAGAGGGAAGGACGGGGAGAGAGGTAAAGAGATAAAGAGAGAGGGAAGGACGGGGAGAGAGGTAAAGAGATAAAGAGAGAGGGAAGGACGGGAGAGAGGTAAAGAGATAAAGAGAGAGGGAAGGACGGGGAGAGAGGTAAAGAGATAAAGAGAGGGAAGGACGGGGAGAGAGGTAAAGAGATAAAGAGAGGGGAAGGACGGGGAGAGAGAGATAAAGAGAGATAAGGACGGGGAGAGAGAGAGATAAAGAGAGAGGGAAGGACGGGGAGAGAGGTAAAGAGATAAAGAGAGAGGGAAAAGAGAGGTAAAGAGATAAAGAGAGAGGGAAGGACGGGGAGAGAGGTAAAGAGATAAAGAGAGAGGGAAGGAAGGGGAGAGAGGTAAAGAGATAAAGAGAGAGGGAAGGACGGGGAGAGAGGTAAAGAGATAAAGAGAGAGGGAAGGACGGGAGAGAGGTAAAGAGATAAAGAGAGAGGGACGGAGGGTAGGAGGGGAGAGAGATAAAGAGACAAAGAGAGAGGGAAGGACGGGGAGAGAGGTAAAGAGATAAAGAGAGAGGGAAGGATGGGGAGAGAGGTAAAGAGATAAAGAGAGAGGGAAGGACGGGGAGAGAGGTAAAGAGATAAAGAGAGAGGGAAGAACGGGAGAGAGATAAAGAAATAGAGAGAGAGGGACAGAGGGTAGGAGGGGGAGAGAGATAAAGAGATAGAGAGAGAGGGACAGAGGGAAGGACGGGGAGAGAGGTAAAGAGATAAAGAGAGAGGGACGGAGGGTAGGAGGGGAGAGAGATAAAGAGATAAAGAGAGAGGGAAGGACGGGAGAGAGGTAAAGAGATAGAGAGAGAAGAAAGGATGGGGAGAGAGGTAAAGAGATAAAGAGAGAGGGAAGGATGGGGAGAGAGGTAAAGAGATAAAGAGAGAGGGAAGGACGGGGAGAGAGGTAAAGAGATAAAGAGAGAGGGATGGAGGGTAGGAGGGGGAGAGAGATAAAGAGACAAAGAGAGAGGGAAGGACGGGGAGAGAGATAAAGAGATAGAGAGAGAGGGACAGAGGGAAGGACGGGGAGAGAGGTAAAGAGATAAAGAGAGAGGGACGGAGGGTAGGAGGGGGAGAGAGATAAAGAGATAAAGAGAGAGGGAAGGACGGGGAGAGAGGTAAAGAGATATAGAGAGAAGAAAGGATGGGGAGAGAGGTAAAGAGATAAAGAGAGAGGGAAGGATGGGGAGAGAGGTAAAGAGATAAAGAGAGAGGGAAGGACGGGGAGAGAGGTAAAGAGATAAAGAGAGAGGGACGGAGGGTAGGAGGGGGAGAGAGATAAAGAGACAAAGAGAGAGGGAAGGACGGGGAGAGAGGTAAAGAGATAAAGAGAGAGGGAAGGATGGGGAGAGAGGTAAAGAGATAAAGAGAGGGGGAAGGACGGGGAGAGAGGTAAAGAGATAAAGAGAGAGGGAAGGACGGGGAGAGAGGTAAAGAGATAAAGAGAGAGGGAAGGACGGGGAGAGAGGTAAAGAGATAAAGAGAGAGGGAAGGACGGGGAGAGAGGTAAAGAGATAAAGAGAGAGGGAAGGAAGGGGAGAGAGGTAAAGAGATAAAGAGAGAGGGAAGGACGGGGAGAGAGGTAAAGAGATAAAGAGAGAGGGAAGGACGGGGAGAGAGGTAAAGAGATAAAGAGAGAGGGAAGGATGGGGAGAGAGGTAAAGAGATAAAGAGAGAGGGAAGGACGGGGAGAGAGGTAAAAGAGATAAAGAGAGAGGGAAGGACGGGAGAGAGGTAAAGAGATAAAGAGAGAGGGAAGGACGGGGAGAGAGGTAAAGAGATAAAGAGAGAGGGACGGAGGGTAGGAGGGGGAGAGAGATAAAGAGATAGAGAGAGAAGGAAGGATGGGGAGAGAGGTAAAGAGATAAAGAGAGAGGGAAGGACGGGGAGAGAGGTAAAGAGATAAAGAGAGAGGACGGAGGGTAGGAGGGGGAGAGAGATAAAGAGATAAAGAGAGAGGGAAGGACGGGAGAGAGGTAAAGAGATAGAGAGAGAAGAAAGGATGGGGAGAGAGGTAAAGAGATAAAGAGAGAGGAAGGATGGGGAGAGAGGTAAAGAGATAAAGAGAGAGGGAAGGACGGGGAGAGAGGTAAAGAGATAAAGAGAGGGGACGGAGGGTAGGAGGGGGAGAGAGATAAAGAGACAAAGAGAGAGGGAAGGACGGGGAGAGAGGTAAAGAGATAAAGAGAGAGGGAAGGATGGGGAGAGAAGTAAAGAGATAAAGAGAGAGGGAAGGACGGGAGAGAGGTAAAGAGATAAAGAGAGAGGGAAGGACGGGGAGAGAGGTAAAGAGATAAAGAGAGAGGGAAGGACGGGGAGAGAGGTAAAGAGATAAAGAGAGAGGGAAGGACGGGGAGAGAGGTAAAGAGATAAAGAGAGAGGGAAGGACGGGGAGAGAGGTAAAGAGATAAAGAGAGAGGGAAGGAAGGGGAGAGAGGTAAAGAGATAAAGAGAGAGGGAAGGACGGGGAGAGAGGTAAAGAGATAAAGAGAGAGGGAAGGACGGGGAGAGAGGTAAAGAGATAAAGAGAGAGGGAAGGACGGGAGAGAGGTAAAGAGATAAAGAGAGAGGGAAGGTCGGGAGAGAGGTAAAGAGATAAAGAGAGAGGAAGGACGGGGAGAGAGGTAAAGAGATAAAGAGAGAGGGAAGGACGGGGAGAGAGGTAAAGAGATAAAGAGAGAGGGAAGGACGGGGAGAGAGGTAAAGAGATAAAGAGAGAGGGAAGGACGGGGAGAGAGGTAAAGAGATAAAGAGAGGGAAGGACGGGGAGAGAGGTAAAGAGATAAAGAGAGAGGGAAGGATGGGGAGAGAGGTAAAGAGATAAAGAGAGAGGGAAGGACGGGGAGAGAGGTAAAGAGATAAAGAGAGAGGGAAGGACGGGGAGAGAGGTAAAGAGATAAAGAGAGAGGAAGGACGGGGAGAGAGGTAAAGAGATAAAGAGAGAGGGAAGGACGGGGAGAGAGGTAAAGAGATAGAGAGAGAGGGAAGGACGGGAGAGAGGTAAAGAGATAAAGAGAGAGGAAGGACGGGAGAGAGGTAAAGAGATAAAGAGAGAGGGAAGGACGGGGAGAGAGGTAAAGAGATAAAGAGAGAGGGAAGGACGGGGAGAGAGGTAAAGAGATAAAGAGAGAGGGAAGGACGGGGAGAGAGGTAAAGAGATAAAGAGAGAGGGAAGGACGGGGAGAGAGGTAAAGAGATAAAGAGAGAGGTAAAGAGATAGAGAGAGAGGGAAGGACGGGGAGAGAGGTAAAGAGATAAAGAGAGAGGGAAGGAGGGGGAGAGAGGCAAAGAGATAGAGAGAGAGGGAAGGACGGGGAGAGAGGTAAAGAGATAAAGAGAGGGAAGGACGGGGAGAGAGGTAAAGAGATAAAGAGAGAGGGAAGGATGGGGAGAGAGGTAAAGAGATAAAGAGAGAGGGAAGGACGGGGAGAGAGGTAAAGAGATAAAGAGAGAGGGAAGGACGGGGGAGAGAGGTAAAGAGATAAAGAGAGAGGAAGGACGGGGAGAGAGGTAAAGAGATAAAGAGAGAGGGAAGGACGGGGAGAGAGGTAAAGAGATAGAGAGAGAGGGAAGGACGGGGAGAGAGGTAAAGAGATAAAGAGAGAGGGAAGGACGGGGAGAGAGGTAAAGAGATAAAGAGAGAGGGAAGGACGGGGAGAGAGGTAAAGAGATAAAGAGAGAGGGAAGGACGGGGAGAGAGGTAAAGAGATAAAGAGAGAGGGAAGGACGGGGAGAGAGGTAAAGAGATAAAGAGAGAGGGAAGGACGGGGAGAGAGGTAAAGAGATAAAGAGAGAGGTAAAGAGATAGAGAGAGAGGGAAGGACGGGGAGAGAGGTAAAGAGATAAAGAGAGAGGGAAGGAGGGGGAGAGAGGCAAAGAGATAGAGAGAGAGGGAAGGAGAGGTGTCCAGAATGGGTCAGTACAGGGACCATTCAACATCTCTCTGGAGCTCCCATCTATTGTACAGCCACCACAGGGGAGCCCAGAGCAGATACACACATCCTCATCTTTACACTGGTGTTGGACCAACAATGTTTGTTTGTCTCAACACTGTGTGTGTGTGTGTGTGTGTGTGTGTGTGTGTGTGTGTGTGTGTGTGTGTGTGTGTGTGTGTGTGTGTGTGTGTGTGTGTGTGTGTGTGTGTGTGTGTGTGTGTGTGTGTGTGTGTGTGTGTGTGTGTGTGTGTGTGTGTGTGTGTGTGTGTGTGTGTGTGTGTGTGTGTGTGTGTGTGTGTGTGTGTGTGTGTGTGTGTGTGTGTGTGTGTGTGTGTGTGTGTGTGGAGCTCCAGGATTATAAACTGTGCTGGTAGGAGGGTGAGAGGTTTAGGTGGTGTATGGAAACCAGCAGGGGGTTAGAACTAGATAATACCTGTCTCTACCATGTGCCCAGTAATAACACACAGTCCAGCTAGTTGAGACGGACATAACTCTGTCAGAGCTGTAAGGGCAGACTGAAAGACAAAGTGTTATCATTACTTGGCTACAGGATGAGGAGATATCATGCTCTCCTCCTCTTTCACCTTCACCAGGCCCACCTCTATCTCTCTCCTCCTCTTTCACCTTCACCAGACCCACCTCTATCTCTCTCCTCCTCTTTCACCTTCACCAGGCCCACCTCTATCTCTCTCCTCCTCTTTCACCTTCACCAGGCCATCCTCTATCTCTCTCCTCCTCTTTCACCTTCACCAGACCCACCTCTATCTCTCTCCTCCTCTTTCACCTTCACCAGGCCCACCTCTATCTCTCTCCTCCTCTTTCACCTTCACCAGGCCCACCTCTATCTCTCTCCTCCTCTTTCACCTTCACCAGGCCCACCTCTATCTCTCTCCTCCTCTTTCACCTTCACCAGGCCCTCCTCTATCTCTCTCCTCCTCTTTCACCATCACCAGGCCCACCTCTATCTCTCTCCTCCTCTTTCACCATCATCAGGCCATCCTCTATCTCTCTCCTCCTCTTTCACCTTCACCAGGCCCACTTCTATCTCTCTCCTCCTCTTTCACCTTCACCAGGCCCACCTCTATCTCTCTCCTCCTCTTTCACCTTCACCAGGCCCTCCTCTATCTCTCTCCTCCTCTTTCACCATCACCAGGCCATCCTCTATCTCTCTCTTCCTCTATCTCTCTCCTCCTCTTTCACCATCACCATGCCATCCTCTATTCACACCATTTGTGAATTGATCGCCCCCCATCTAGCTTCAGAGTTTGTTCTGTTAGGTGACCTAAACTGGGATATGCTTAACACCCCGGCAGTCCTACAATCTAAGCTAGATGCCCTCAATCTCACTCAAATCATCAAGGAACCCACCAGGTACAACCCTAACTCTGTAAACAAGGGCACCCTCATAGACGTCATCCTGACCAACTGGCCCTCCAAATACACCTCCACTGTCTTCAACCAGGATCTCAGCGACCACTGCCTCATTGCCTGTATCCGCCACGGAGCCGCAGTCAAACGACCACCCCTCATCACTGTCAAACGCTCCCTAAAACACTTCTGTGAGCAGGCCTTTCTAATCGACCTGGCCCGGGTATCCTGGAAGGAGATTGACCTCATCCCGTCAGCTGAGGATGCCTGGTCATTCTTTAAAAGTAACTTCCTCACCATTTTAGATAAGCATGCTCCGTTCAAAAAATGCAGAACCAAGAA
Source organism: Oncorhynchus gorbuscha (assembly GCF_021184085.1). Taxonomy (NCBI): domain Eukaryota; kingdom Metazoa; phylum Chordata; class Actinopteri; order Salmoniformes; family Salmonidae; genus Oncorhynchus; species Oncorhynchus gorbuscha. The sequence continues at coordinate 77,207,802 of NC_060187.1, forward strand.
CAGATACAGCCCTTGGTTCACTCCAGACCTGACTGCCCTTGACCAGCACAAAAACATCCTGTGGCGGACTGCAATAGCATCGAATAGCCCCCGTGATATGCAACTGTTCAGGGAAGTCAGGAACCAATACACGCAGTCAGTCAGGAAAGCTAAGGCCAGCTTCTTCAGGCAGAAGTTTGCATCCTGTAGCTCCAACTCCAAAAAGTTCTGGGACACTGTGAAGTCCATGGAGAACAAGAGCACCTCCTCCCAGCTGCCCACTGCACTGAGGCTAGGTAACACGGTCTCCACCGATAAATCCATGATTATCGAAAACTTCAATAAGCACTTCTCAACGGCTGGCCATGCCTTCCGCCTGGCTACTCCAACCTCGGCCAACAGCTCTGCCCCCCCCGCAGCTCCTCGCCCAAGCCTCTCCAGGTTCTCCTTTACCCAAATCCAGATAGCAGATGTTCTGAAAGAGCTGCAAAACCTGGACCCGTACAAATCAGCTGGGCTTGACAATATGGACCCTCTATTTCTGAAACTATCTGCCGCCATTGTCGCAACCCCTATTACCAGCCTGTTCAACCTCTCTTTCATATCGTCTGAGATCCCCAAGGATTGGAAAGCTGCCGCAGTCATCCCCCTCTTCAAAGGGGAGACACGCTGGACCCAAACTGTTATAGACCTATATCCATCCTGCCCTGCCTATCTAAGGTCTTCGAAAGCCAAGTCAACAAACAGGTCACTGACCATCTCGAATCCCACCGTACCTTCTCCGCTGTGCAATCTGGTTTCCGAGCCGGTCACGGGTGCACCTCAGCTACACTCAAGGTACTAAACGATATCATAACCGCCATCGATAAAAGACAGTACTGTGCAGCCGTCTTCATCGACCTCGCCAAGGCTTTCGACTCTGTCAATCACCATATTCTTATCGGCAGACTCAATAGCCTCGGTTTTTCGGATGACTGCCTTGCCTGGTTCACCAATTACTTTGCAGACAGAGTTCAGTGTGTCAAATCGGAGGGCATGCTGTCCGGTCCTTTGGCAGTCTCTATGGGGGTGCCACAGGGTTCAATTCTCGGGCCGACTCTTTTCTCTGTATATATCAATGATGTTGCTCTTGCTGCGGGCGATTCCCTGATCCACCTCTACGCAGACGACACCATTCTATATACTTTTGGCCCGTCATTGGACACTGTGCTATCTAACCTCCAAACGAGCTTCAATGCCATACAGCACTCCTTCCGTGGCCTCCAACTGCTCTTAAACGCGAGTAAAACCAAATGCATGCTTTTCAACCGATCGCTGCCTGCACCCGCATGCCCGACTAGCATCACCACCCTGGATGGTTCCGACCTTGAATATGTGGACACCTATAAGTACCTAGGTGTCTGGCTAGACTGCAAACTCTCCTTCCAGACTCACATCAAACATCTCCAATCGAAAATCAAATCAAGAGTCGGCTTTCTATTCCGCAACAAAGCCTCCTTCACTCACGCCGCCAAGCTTACCCTAGTAAAACTGACTATCCTACCGATCCTTGACTTCGGCGATGTCATCTACAAAATGGCTTCCAACACTCTACTCAGCAAACTGGATGCAGTCTATCACAGTGCCATCCGTTTTGTCACTAAAGCACCTTATACCACCCACCACTGCGACTTGTATGCTCTAGTCGGCTGGCCCTCACTACATATTCGTCGCCAGACCCACTGGCTCCAGGTCATCTACAAGTCCATGCTAGGTAAAGCTCCGCCTTATCTCAGTTCACTGGTCACGATGGCAACACCCATCCGTAGCACGCGCTCCAGCAGGTGTATCTCACTGATCATCCCTAAAGCCAACATCTCATTTGGCCGCCTTTCGTTCCAGTACTCTGCTGCCTGTGACTGGAACGAACTGCAAAAATCGCTGAAGTTGGAGACTTTTATCTCCCTCACCAACTTCAAACATCAGCTATCCGAGCAGCTAACCGATCGCTGCAGCTGTACATAGTCTATTGGTAAATAGCCCACCCATTTTCACCTACCTCATCCCCATACTGTTTTTATACTGTTTTTTATTTATTTACTTTTCTGCTCTTTTGCACACCAATATCTCTACCTGTACATGACCATCTGATCATTTATCACTCCAGTGTTAATCTGCAAAATTGTATTATTCGCCTACCTCCTCATGCCTTTTGCACACATTGTATATAGACTGCCCATTTTCTTCTACTGTGTTATTGACTTGTTAATTGTTCACTCCATGTGTAACTCTGTGTTGTCTGTTCACACTGCTATGCTTTATTTTGGCCAGGTCGCAGTTGCAAATGAGAACTTGTTCTCAACTAGCCTACCTGGTTAAATAAAGGTGAAATAAAAAAATAAAAATAAAATATCTCTCTCCTCCTCTATCTCTCTCCTCCTCTTT
>NC_060187.1:77217704-77237704 GCF_021184085.1 Oncorhynchus gorbuscha
TGCTCTCGCTCTCTATCTCTCTGCCTAGCACACTCTGCTTTGTGCTCTCCCTCTCTCTCTGCCTAGCACACTCTGCTTTGTGCTCTCCCTCTCTCTCTGCCAAGCACGCTCTGCTTTGTGCTCTCCCTCTCTCTCTGCCTAGCACACTCTGCTTTGTGCTCTCCCTCTCCCTTTCTCTCTGCCTAGCACACTCTGCTTTGTGCTCTCCCTCTCCCTCACTCTCTGCCTAGCACACTCTTCTTTGTGCTCTCCCTCTCCCTCTCCCTCTGCCTAGCACACTCTGCTTTGTGCTCTCCCTCTCTCTCTGCCTAGCACACTCTGCTTTGTGCTCTCCCTTTCTCTCTGCCTAGCACACTCTGCTTTGTGCTCTCCCTCTCTCTCTGCCTAGCACGCTCTGCTTTGTGATCTCCCTCTCCCTCTGCCTAGCACACTCTGCTTTGTGCTCTCCCTCTCCCTCTCTCTCTGCCTAGCACACTCTGCTTTGTGCTCTCCCTCTCTCTCTGCCTAGCACACTCTGTTTGTGCTCTCCCTCTCTCTCTCTGCCTAGCACGCTCTGCTTTGTGCTCTCCCTCTCTCTCTGTCTAGCACACTCTGCTTTGTGCTCTCCCTCCCCTCTCTGCCTAGCACACTCTGCTTTGTGCTCTCCCTCTCCCTCTCTCTAGCACACTCTGCTTTGTGCTCTCCCTCTCCGTCTATCTAACACTCTGCTTTGTGCTCTCCCTCTCCCTCTCTCTCTGCCTACCACACTCTGCTTTGTGCTCTCCCTCTCTCTGCCTAGCACACTCTGCTTTGTGCTCTCCTTCTCCCTCTCTGCCTAGCACACTCTGCTTTGTGCTCTCCCTCTCCCTCTCTCTGCCTAGCACACTCTGCTTTGTGCTCTCCTTCTCCCTCTCTGCCTAGCACACTCTGCTTTGTGCTCTCCTTCTCCCTCTGCCTAGCACACTCTGCTTTGTGCTCTCCCTCTCCCTCTCTCTAGCACACTCTGCTTTGTGCTCTCCCTCTCCCTCTCTCTCTGCCTAGCACACTCTGCTTTGTGCTCTCCCTCTCTCTCTGCCTAGCACACTCTGCTTTGTGCTCTCACTCTCCCTCTCTCTCTGCCTAGCACACTCTGCTTTGTGCTCTCCCTCTCCCTCTCTCTGCCTAGCACACTCTGCTAGCACACTCTTTGTGCTCTCCCTCTCTCTCTCTGCCTGCACGCTCTGCTTTGTGCTCTCCCTCTCTCTCTGTCTAGCACACTCTGCTTTGTGCTCTCCCTCTCCCTTTCTCTCTGCCTAGCACACTCTGCTTTGTGCTCTCCCTCCCTCTCTCTAGCACACTCTGCCTAGCTATCTAACACTCTGCTTTGTGCTCTCCTCTCTCTCTCTGCCTACCACACTCTGCTTTGTGCTCTCCCTCTCTCTGCTCACACTCTGCTTTGTGCTCTCCTTCTCCCTCTCTGCCTAGCACACTCTGCTTTGTGCTCTCCTTCTCCCTCTCTCTGCCTAGCACACTCTGCTTTGTGCTCTCCTTCTCCTCTCTGCCTAGCACACTCTGCTTTGTGCTCTCCCTCTCCCACACTCTGCTTTGTGCTCTCCCTCTCCCTCTCTCTAGCACACTCTGCTTTGTGCTCTCCCTCTCCCTCTCTCTCTGCCTAGCACACTCTGCTTTGTGCTCTCCCTCTCTCTCTGCCTAGCACACTCTGCGTTGTGCTCTCACTCTCCCTCTCTCTCTCTGCCTAGCACACTCTGCTTTGTGCTCTCCCTCTCCCTCTCTCTCTGCCTAGCACACTCTGCTTTGTGCTCTCCCTCTCTCTCTGCCTAGCACACTCTGCTTTGTGCTCTCCCTTTCTCTCTGCCTAGCACACTCTGCTTTGTGCTCTCCCTCTCTCTCTGCCTAGCACGCTCTGCTTTGTGATCTCCCTCTCCCTCTGCCTAGCACACTCTGCTTTGTGCTCTCCCTCTCCCTCTCTCTCTGCCTAGCACACTCTGCTTTGTGCTCTCCCTCTCTCTCTCTGCCTAGCACGCTCTGCTTTGTGCTCTCCCTCTCTCTCTGTCTAGCACACTCTGCTTTGTGCTCTCCCTCTCCCTTTCTCTCTGCCTAGCACACTCTGCTTTGTGCTCTCCCTCTCCCTCTCTCTAGCACACTCTGCTTTGTGCTCTCCCTCTCCGTCTATCTAACACTCTGCTTTGTGCTTTCCCTCTCCCTCTCTCTCTGCCTACCACACTCTGCTTTGTGCTCTCCCTCTCTCTGCCTAGCACACTCTGCTTTGTGCTCTCCTTCTCCCTCTCTGCCTAGCACACTCTGCTTTGTGCTCTCCTTCTCCCTCTCTGCCTAGCACACTCTGCTTTGTGCTCTCCTTCTCCCTCTGCCTAGCACACTCTGCTTTGTGCTCTCCCTCTCCCTCTCTCTAGCACACTCTGCTTTGTGCTCTCCCTCTCCCTCTCTCTCTGCCTAGCACACTCTGCTTTGTGCTCTCCCTCTCTCTCTGCCTAGCACACTCTGCGTTGTGCTCTCACTCTCCCTCTCTCTCTGCCTAGCACACTCTGCTTTGTGCTCTCCCTCTCCCTCTCTCTCTGCCTAGCACACTCTGCTTTGTGCTCTCCCTCTCCCTCTCTCTCTGCCTAGCACACTCTGCTTTGTGCTCTCCCTATCTCTGCCTAAGACTCTCTGCTTTGTGCTCTCCCTCTCCCTCTCTCTCTGCCTACCACACTCTGCGTTGTGCTCTCCCTCTCTGCCTAGCACACTCTACTTTGTGCTCTCCCTCTCTCTCTGCCTAAGACTCTCTGATTTGTGCTCTCCCTCTCCCTCTCCCTCTCTCTCTGCCTACCACACTCTGCGTTGTGCTCTCCCTCTCTCTGCCTAGCACACTCGACGTTGTGCTCTCCCTCTCCCTCTCTCTCTGCCTACCACACTCGACGTTGTGCTCTCCCTCTCCCTCTCTCTGCCTAGCACACTCTGCTTTGTGCTCTCCCTCTCCCTCTCTCTAGCACACTCTGCTTTGTGCTCTCCCTCTCCCTCTCCCTCTCTCTAGCACACTCTGCTTTGTGCTCTCCCTCTCCCTCTCTCTAGCACGCTCTGCTTTGTGCTCTCCCTCTCTCTCTGCCTAGCACACTCTGCGTTGTGCTCTCCCTCTCTCTGCCTAGCACACTCTGCGTTGTGCTCTCCCTCTCTCTGCCTAGCACACTCTGCTTAGTGCTCTCCCTCTCTCTCTGCCTAGCACACTCTGCTTAGTGCTCTCCCTCTCTCTCTGCCTAGCACGCTCTGCTTAGTGCTCTCCCTCTCTCTCTGCCTAGCACGCTCTGCTTAGTGCTCTCCCTCTCTCTCTGCCTAGCACACTCTGCTTTGTGCTCTCCCTCTCTCTCTGCCTAGCACACTCTGCTTAGTGCTCTCCCTCTCTCTCTGCCTAGCACACTCTGCTTAGTGCTCTCCCTCTCTCTCTGCCTAGCACGCTCTGCTTAGTGCTCTCCCTCTCTCTCTGCCTAGCACACTCTGCTTAGTGCTCTCCCTCTCTCTCTGCCTAGCACGCTCTGCTTAGTGCTCTCCCTCTCTCTCTGCCTAGCACGCTCTGCTTAGTGCTCTCCCTCTCTCTGCCTAGCACGCTCTGCTTAGTGCTCTCCCTCTCTCTCTGCCTAGCACACTCTGCTTTGTGATCTCCCTCTCTCTCTGCCTAGCACACTCTGCTTAGTGCTCTCCCTCTCTCTCTGCCTAGCACACTCTGCTTTGTGCTCTCCCTCTCTCTCTGCCTAGCACACTCTGCTTAGTGCTCTCCCTCTCTCTCTGCCTAGCACACTCTGCTTAGTGCTCTCCCTCTCTCTCTGCCTAGCACGCTCTGCTTAGTGCTCTCCCTCTCTCTCTGCCTAGCACGCTCTGCTTAGTGCTCTCCCTCTCTCTCTGCCTAGCACACTCTGCTTTGTGATCTCCCTCTCTCTTTCTCTCACCTTTTCCGTCTTCTTCTCTCTGTTCTGCTTTTCCTCATCAATATTCCTCTTCCCCCTCTACCTCTATCAGTACATCCATCTTTCTCTCGGTGTAATACTTCCTTCCGAATCCCCATCCCCTGTTCCCCCTCTTCCATCCCATCTTCCCTCACTCCCTTCATCCTATCCTACCACTAGCATGATCTTTGCTCACCATTCATCCATCCAATTCTCTGGATGTTTTACCTCTCTTTCCCCTTTCTCCCTCCGTCCCTCCTTCTCTCCCTGTGATAATCAGAGGAATAATGTGTCTCATTGTATTCTTTATATATTCTGTTATTTTTATAATGGAGAGACATCAGCCTTCTACAGTCAGAGCACAGGGACATGGTGTGCATTGGGAGAGGAGAGAAAGAGCGATTGAACGAGGGAGGGAGTGGTGGTTGTGGGTTGAGGGGGGTAGGAAATTGGTCTGGCTAGCGGAACAGCTTTTCACCTCTCTCTCTCTCTCTCTCTCTCTCTCTCTCTCTCTCTCTCTCTCTCTCTCTCTCTCTCTCTCTCTCTCTCTCTGTCTCTCTCTCTCTCTCTCTCTCTCTCTCTCTCTCTCTCTCTCTCTCTCTCTGTCTCTCTCTCTGTCTCTCTCTCTCTCTCTCTCTCTCTCTCTCTCTCTCTCTCTCTCTCTCTCTCTCTCTCTCTCTCTCTCTCTCTCTCTCTCTCTCTCTCTCTCTCCATTCTGCTTTGTATTCTGCTGAGATGACAGGGGGAAAGCTTTATTGCTCGGAGTTGGTATCGATCGGGGCCCCTAGCAGGGGGGAAGGGGAGGGATGCACACTGCCGGCCCTTTCTCAACGACACGTGCTTCAAATCCCACTTCAACCCACTCCTCCCTCTCTCTCGCTCCCTGACTCTGAAATTCAAATTCAAGGCTCCTATTCTCCAAAGGGTAGAATAGAAAGGTGTCTGCCTGCTTCCCCTGGCTGACCGAAGGCCTGAATGGAGCTTCAATCTGATAAGTCATCCTCCACAAACACAAACAACCAGAAGAAAGATGCATAAATATTTTTTAAAAGACAGGAGAATATATCACCCACCCATAACCCCTTCTTCTCTCCTCCATCTTTCTATATAATGGTCCTTGCCTCTTCCTCTCCTCTCCATATTTCCATTCTCCTTCAATACCTTTATTTTTCTCAGAGCCAGGTGAGAATTATTTCTTTCACAAGTGAAGAATGAGCAGGCCCTAACATAATGCACACACACACACACACACACACACACACACACACACACACACACACACACACACACACACACACACACACACACACACACACACACACACACACACACACACACACACACACACACACACACACACACACACACACACACACACACACACACACACACACACACACACACACACACACACACACACACACACACAATGACCCTGGGTACAGTATGTTTCTCTAAAGCCCATAGAGATGCTTTATTCATTTTCATGCAGTAGCCCTTCTGCAATTCATCTCAAGAGTAGGATTATAAACCAACAGATTCCAAATGCCTATTTCCTTTCCTCTGTCAGGAATGAACCAACCAGGCAGTGAAACAGAGCATCAGCTCCCGTCTGTTTATCCATTAAGGACATGTGTGACGCTTCGCATGTCACTGAGGAGCGGAACAGATTGGCCTTTAGGCCCACCGGGTTCAAGTCCATGACCAGAGGGCTGGAGGGTCCACTATTCCCCAGGGGGGAGAGTCTCCTGCTGTCTCCCCCCAGAGCGATGCTCCTCACCCCTCCTGTCCTGCTGGCTCTCTAAGCCCTACATAGACTGACTGATCACACACACACATATGTAGACCTGAGCCTCCAGACTTAATGGACCTGTTTCAAATGGTACAGTATAATCACTGTCAATCAACTTAGCTAGCTACCGCTTTCTATTCACTATTCTCACAATAGAACTGTGTTTAGTTTTACAGCAGGAGTCTGCAGTGTTTTCATCCAAATTCATCATCACACCTGCTGCTTGGTTGACATGACCAACACACACCATCACCTGAGAAATCTCTGAGTGGAAAATCTGAAAAGATATATGTGCTATTTGAGTGAACAGTAAGCCTAGATTTCCTCCAGGTTTTATATTAAGTCCTAGCCGTGTGGTGTGGTGGATGTATGCCTTTAGATTGGGTTCAGTGATAAGAGTAACCACACACACACACACACACACACACACACACACACACACACACACACACACACACACACACACACACACACACACACACACACACACACACACACACACACACACACACACACACACACACACACACACACACACACACACACACACACACACACACACACACACACACACACACACACACACACACGCACACATGCACACACACCCACACACACACCCACACACGCTAGGGGAGTAGATGTCTGCTACTGACGTGAATAAAATTCACACATGTAGACCTACACCTAATACAGTCCTGTTCTGGCGTCTGTCTAGACCTAATACAGCCCTGTTCTGGTTTCTGTCTAGACCTAATACAGCCCTGCTCTGGTGTCTGTCTAGACCTAATACAGCCCTGCTCTGGTGTCTGTCTAGACCTAATACAGCTCTGTGTCTCTGGTGTCTGCTCTGGTGTCTGTCTAGACCTAATACAGCCCTGTTCTGGTGTCTGTCTATACCTAATACAGCCGTGCTCTGTGTCTGTCGTGTCAGCCCTGTTCTGGTGTATGTCTAGACCTAATACAGCCCTGTTCTGGTGTCTGTCTAGACCTAATACAGCCCTGTTCTGGTGTCTGTCTAGACCTAATACAGCCCTGCTCTGGTGTCTGTCTAGACCTAATACAGCCCTGCTCTGGTGTCTGTCTAGACCTAATACAGCCCTGCTCTGGTGTCTGTCTAGACCTAATACAGCCCTGCTCTGGTGTCTGTCTAGACCTAATACAGCCCTGCTCTGGTGTCTGTCTAGACCTAATACAGCCCTGTTCTGGTGTCTGTCTAGACCTAATACAGCCCTGCTCTGGTGTCTGTCTCGTGGCTGGATGTGTCATTGAACATACACTAAAAAAAGTTGGACACTAATAATCCCCCAAATGGAAGCTGGACAGACAGGGAGCGTTGAACATTCCAACAACTATGGAGGAAAATGAAAACAGGAAAACATGTTGCACATTTTGACAGCGAGGAAATAACACATTTTCAGTGCGGCCCTCCAGACCTCGTTGAAGGAATGCGGCTCCCGGGCAAAATGAGTTTGACATTGTGCTCTAAGGTATGGCCTGAGAGCATGAAGATACTGAGATCTCTCCTAGGTGACGATCATCATCAATAGGCCTGAGAGCATGAAGATACTGAGATCTCTCCTAGGTGACGATCATCATCAATAGGCCTGAGAGCATGAAGATACTGAGATCTCTCCTAGGTGACGATCATCATCAATAGGCCTGAGAGCATGAAGATACTGAGATCTCTCCTAGGTGACGATCATCATAAATAGGCCTGAGAGCATGAAGATACTGAGATCTCTCCTAGGTGACGATCATCATAAATAGGCCTGAGAGCATGAAGATACTGAGATCTCTCCTAGGTGACGATCATCATCCATAGGCCTGAGAGCATGAAGATACTGAGATCTCTCCTAGGTGACGATCATCATCCATAGGCCTGAGAGCATGAAGATACTGAGATCTCTCCTAGGTGACGATCATCATCCATAGGCCTGAGAGCATGAAGATACTGAGATCTCTCCTAGGTGACGATCATCATCAATAGGCCTGAGAGCATGAAGATACTGAGATCTCTCCTAGGTGACGATCATCATCCATAGGCCTGAGAGCATGAAGATACTGAGATCTCTCCTAGGTGACGATCATCATCCATAGGCCTGAGAGCATGAAGATACTGAGATCTCTCCTAGGTGACGATCATCATCCATAGGCCTGAGAGCATGAAGATACTGAGATCTCTCCTAGGTGACGATCATCATCCATAGGCCTGAGAGCATGAAGATACTGAGATCTCTCCTAGGTGACGATCATCATCCATAGGCCTGAGAGCATGAAGATACTGAGATCTCTCCTAGGTGACGATCATCATCCATAGGCCTGAGAGCATGAAGATACTGAGATCTCTCCTAGGTGACGATCATCATCCATAGGCCTGAGAGCATGAAGATACTGAGATCTCTCCTAGGTGACGATCATCATCAATAGGCCTGAGAGCATGAAGATACTGAGATCTCTCCTAGGTGACGATCATCATCCATAGGCCTGAGAGCATGAAGATACTGAGATCTCTCCTAGGTGACGATCATCATCCATAGGCCTGAGAGCATGAAGATACTGAGATCTCTCCTAGGTGACGATCATCATCCATAGGCCTGACAGCATGAAGATACTGAGATCTCTCCTAGGTGACGATCATCATCCATAGGCCTGAGAGCATGAAGATACTGAGATCTCTCCTAGGTGACGATCATCATCCATAGGCCTGAGTAGAACATGGCAGATTGTGTTCTTGTTACAGTGGGGTCACTGGTCTGACTGAGACCTGCCAGAGAACCATGGTGAGCAACCCAACCCACACAAACATGGTCCAAATGGATCCACCGGAGTAAAACCACAACACCACCATATTGTTAACATCTGTAGGGCAGGAGGGGCCGGCAGGGCAAACTCTCACGGTAATCCATGAAAGAGGGAGAGGGAGGGAGGGGAAAATCGGTTAAGAAAGCAGGTTATCTACTGTCATTAGGGGAGGGAATCCCCGACCGGGGGGTAGAGGGGGTGGGAATGAGGGAAGACCAGGGTTCATTGATTTCTTTTTAAAGAGAGAGAGAACAGACAATTATCTTTATTGATTAGAGCGGGGCCAGTACTGAGAGAGTCTGAGAAAACTATGACTAGATCAATAGAGAGAGAGAGAGAGAGAGAGAGAGAGAGAGAGAGAGAGAGAGAGAGAGAGAGAGAGAGAGAGAGAGAGAGAGAGAGAGAGAGAGAGAGAGAGAGAGAGAGAGAGAGAGAGAGAGACAGTAAGGGGGGGGTTGAGAAAGTCAAGGCAACAAAAATGTCCCTCTAAGTTAATTGAGTAAGATTTTGGAGCGAAAGAGAGCGAGAGAGCGAGTGAAAGCGCGCAGAGAAAGAGAGAGAGATTTGAACATGACAGGGGGTGTGGAAGTGGGGGTGTTACTGTGGGGCCTCTTTTGGTCAAATCCTCCGCGACACAAAAACAAAATGGAGGAATGTCAGAGGAACAAAAGGAGAACAGAGGGGCGACAACCAACGCTGAGTGAAAACCTCCTCCCTCCACACACACTTTCCATTAACTCTCACATTTCTACAGACGCCGACCCCATCACCAAGCAACCCCGACCCTCAGCATGTCGTCAGAACTATGCCCACCAACACACACAGACATGCAAGTTGAAGTGCAACGGGCTTGATTCAGATCTTCAGATCTTATTATTGAAAACAAGTTGTTATCAGCCAACTTTATACTAGACCACAACTAGATAAAACAATGGGTCAGAAAGCCAGGGTTATTGAGCCCACCTTTAGGTAAGGGCACAAAATGTCAGGTTTGACAAATGACCTTTTAAACAAGGTGCAGATGTATTGGTTCTGTACATTGTGAATAGAGGACATTTCACCTGTCCTCCCTCCCAACACCTATTGAAAAGACATATTAATTTAAAAACAGTCATTTTGGATTATTAGACAAATTGGAGGGATTTTACTACTGATACTGATTCCATTCTCTCAAGATAGTTAGAAAAGGGTAGGTTGAAGTAGTGGCAAATAATAATACTATAAAAAAGAAAGAAAGAAAGAAAGAAAGAAAGAGGAAAAATAGTAGAATAGAGAGGAAGGAGGAGAGAGAGCTGCAGGGATTACAGGTGTATAGTTATGCATGCCTGACATCCCAGAACCCCTCCCACAGCCCTTGGGAATGGGCACCTTGGAAACGGTCGCTAAGGGAACAGACTACTGAGAGACAGAGAGAGAGAGAGAGAGGGAGGGAGAGAGAGAGAGAGAGAGAGAGAGAGAGAGAGAGAGAGAGAGAGAGAGAGAGAGAGAGAGAGAGAGAGAGAGAGAGAGAGAGAGAGAGAGAGAGAGAGAGAGAGAGAGAGAGAGAGAGAGAGAGAGAGAGAGAGAGAGACAGAGAGAGAGAGAGAGAGAGAGAGAGAGAGAGAGAGAGAGAGAGAGACCTGCAGAGAGAGAGAGAGACCTGCAGAGAGAGAGAGAGAAAGAGAGAGAGAGAGAGAGAGAGAGAGAGAGAGGAGAGAGAGAGAGAGACCTGCAGAGAGAGAGAGAGAGAGAGAGAGAGAGAGAGAGAGAGAGAGAGAGAGAGAGAGAGAGAGAGAGAGAGAGAGAGAGAGAGAGAGAGAGAGAGAGAGAGAGAGAGAGAGAGAGAGAGAGAGAGAAAGAGAGAGACCTGCAGAAAGAGAGAGAGAGAGACCTGCAGAGAGAGAGAGAGAGAGAGAGAAAGAGACCTGCAGAGAGAGAGAGAGAGAGAGAGAGACCTGCAGAGAGAGACCTGCAGAGAGAGAGAGAGAGAGACCTGCAGAGAGAGAGAGAGACCTGCAGAGAGAGAGACCTGCAGAGAGAGAGAGAGACCTGTAGAGGGAGAGAGAGAGAGAGAGAGAGAGACCTGCAGAGAGAGAGAGACCTGCAGAGGGAGAGAGAGAGAGAGTGAGAGACCTGCAGAGAGACCTGCAGAGAGAGACCTGCAGAGAGAGAGAGAGAGAGAGAGAGAGAGAGACCTGCAGAGAGAGAGAGAGACCTGCAGAGGGAGAGAGAGAGAGTGAGAGACCTGCAGAGAGAGACCTGCAGAGAGAGACCTGCAGAGAGAGAGAGAGAGAGAGAGTAGGATAAATTAATAAGAAGTAGAGATGGCAAAGAAAAAAGGAGAGGTGAAAAATTCAAGAGTGGAAGAAAGAAGGTAAAGGAAAGTTGGCATATGAATAGAGGGCAGGGTGAAATACATGAATAAAGAAAGAGAGAATAGAGAAAGTGGGAGAGGAGAGGAGAGGGAAAATAAAGCATACCTGTATATGGGTCTCTGTGTGCTGGTTCTCCCTCCCCTGTACTGGTCACTGTCTCCCCAGATCCCCTGGCCTGTGGCCCCCTTGTGGTGCCTGAAAGTGCTGCGAGGTTCCTTGAGGAACGGTAGTTAAACATCACTCACTGGCTCTCAAACTACACTCTGGTTTTTTGATGCACTGGAGCGAGGCCAAACACACACACAAACACAGAGCTGGTTACATCCAGTCATGCACACAGACCAGTAGTCGTGTGCCTTTCTGACCTGAGTAAACTTCAGTTCACCCTGCCAGTTCAGACACAGACACACACAAGTCTCTTCACCCATATCTGTACCCACACTTCTGAAGTCTCCAACTCTCTAAAACTCAAACTCCCTCCACCTTCAAAACAAACAACACTCTGTCAAAACTCCATCATCTACTGTACCTATCAAATAGCGACGACTGTATATGTATGCAATATATATTTGGTATGCATAATATAATATCTGATCAATATCAAAGGTTGAATAACGCCTTTTAGGGTGAGACTGGTAATGTAGATCTATGGTCATGTAGAAAGATAGTCATGTAGCCTATGGTAATGTTGATGTAGATATGTGGTCATATAGATATGTGGTAATGTAGATTTGTGGTAATCTATATATGTGGTAATGTAGGTCTGTGGTAATGTAGATATGTGGTAATGTAGATTGATTTTAATGTAGATATGTGGTCAAGTAGATCTGAGGTAATGTAGATATGTGGTAATGTAGATATGTAGTAATGTAGATATGTAGTAATGTAGAGCTATGGTAATGTAGATCTGTGGTAATGTAGATCTGTGGTAATGTAGATCTATGGTAATGTCAGAGCAGCGCAGTGAGATTAGCCCTGAACTCTTAGTGCATGGCAGGCAGACATTCCCATTCAGCCGCTCTCTGTCTCCCGCCTGCTCCCTCCATAATGCATGAACTCACTCAGCGTTATTTCATCATACACACCCTATCCCTGTGCAGAGCACCTACCCAGCACAACACAACACACACCCTATCCCTGTGCAGAGCACCTACCCAGAACAACACAACACACACCCTATCCCTGTGCAGAGCACCTACCCAGAACAACACAACACATCCCCCCCACCCTCCACAGTGTGCAACTACCCAACACAACACAACACATCCTCCCACCCTCCACAGTGTGCAACTACCCAACACAACACAGCCCCCCCCACCCTCCACAGTGTGCAACTACCCAACACACACAACACAGCCCCCCCACCCTCCACAGTGTGCAACTACCCAACACAACACAACACAGCCCCCCCACCCTCCACAGTGTGCAACTACCCAACACAACACAGCCTCCCCCACCCTCCACAGTGTGCAGCCACCCAACCAACACAACACAGCCTCCCACCCTCCACAGTGTGCAACCCTCCACAGTGTGCACAGTGTGCAGCCCCCCAACACAACACAGCCCCCAGATCCCTCCACAGTGTGCAACCCTACCCAACACAACACAACACAGCCCCCCACCCTCCACAGTGTGCAGCCACCCAACACAACACAGCCCCCCACCCTCCACAGTGTGCAACTCCCACCCAACACAACACAGCCTCCCCACCCTCCACAGTGTGCAACTACCCAACCCAACACAACACAGCCCCCAGATCCCCCTCCACAGTGTGCAGCCCTCCCCAACACAACACAGCCCCCCACCCTCCACAGTGTGCAACTACCCAACCCAACACAACACAGCCCCCCACCCTCCACAGTGTGCAACTACCCAACCAACACAACACAGCCCCCCACCCTCCACAGTGTGCAGACTGGTAACACAACACAACACCCCCCCCCCTCCACAGTGTGCAGATCCACCACAACACAACACAGCCCCCACCCTCCACAGTGTGCAACTACCCAACACAACACAACACAGCCCCCCACCCTAAGTGTAGAGCCACAGTGTGCAAGATCTAGTGTGCAATGTAACACAACACAACACAGCCCCCCACCCTCCACAGTGTGCAACTGGCCCAACACAACACTACAGCCCCCCCACCCTCCACAGTGTGCAACTACCCAACACAACACAACACAGCCCCCCACCCTCCACAGTGTGCATACTACCCAACACAACACAGTACATCCCCCACCCTCCACAGTGTGCAACTACCCAACACAACACAACACAGCCCCCACCCTCCACAGTGTGCAACTACCCAACACAACATAACACAGCCCCCCACCCTCCACAGTGTGCAACTACCCAACACAACACAACACAGATCCCCACCCTCCACAGTGTGCAACTACCCAACACAACACACCATGTAAATCTATGGTAATGTTGACAATGCAATGTAGATATGTGGTAATGTCCAGTGTGCAACTAGAACACAACACAATGTAGATGTGCGGTCATGTAAATCCACAGTGTGCAATGGTAACACAGACACAACACAGATCTGTCCACAGTGTGGTAATGTAGATCTGTGGTAACACAACACAACATGTCAGACCCTCCACAGTGTGCAACTACCCAACACAACACAACACACCCCATTCACCCTCCACAGTGTGCAACTACCCAACACAACACAATGCATGAACCCACCCTCCACATTGTGCAACTACAAACACACACTCCCCCACCCTCCACAGTGTGCAACTACCCAACACAACACAGCCCCCCCACCCTCCACATTGTGCAGCCACCCAACACAAAACTATCATTCAGCAAAACATTTCCAGTTTGCCATCCGTGGGAAGAGCTCGTCAGCATTTCAGGGTAAAGTCTATATCCGTTATATTCAGCACGTGGTAAATACAATTTGATTCGATTTGATTTGAGAAAGGTGTTGGTAAACCAATAGGGGAGAAGAAGCATTCAAGAAGGAGAGAAGGTTGAGAAAGTAGAAGACAGAATGAATCTGAAGTCAGTGCAGTATTGTGTGACATATTTTTGCATGAGTGAGTTAGTGAGAGAACACTGTAAATATGTATTAGAGTGTCTCTTCTCAGTATCCATATTTATATAGTCAATGCCTTCTCTCTCTCTCTCCTCTCTCTCTCCCTACCTCTCCCTCTCCCCCTTCTCTCTCTATCTCTGAGAGAACACTGTAAATCTGTATAGTGAGAGAACACTGTAAATATGTATAGTGAGAGAACACTGTAAATATCTTAGAGTGTCTCTTCTCAGTATCCATATTGCTAGTCAATGCTCTCTCTCTCTCTCTCTCTCTCTCTCTCTCTCTCTCCTCTCTCTCTCTCTCCCTCTCCCTCCTCCACCCCACCGGTCTTTAACCTTGGCCCTTGGTGACTCTGCCTCCCTAGTTATGAAGTCCTCTCCCCCTATCCCCCTTCCTCCTCCTCCCTACCTCTCCCTCTACCCCCTTCCTCCTCCTCCCTACCTCTCCCTCTATCCCCCTTCCACCTCCTCCCTACCTCTCCCTCTACCCCCTTCCTCCTCCTCCTCCCTACCTCTCCCTCTATCCCCCCCTCCTCCTCCTCCCTACCTCTCCTTCTATCCCCCTTCCTCCTCCTCCCTACCTCTCCCTCTACCCCCTTCCTCCTCCTCCCTACCTCTCCCTCTAGCCCCTTCCTCCTCCTCCCTACCTCTCCCTATATCTCCCTTCCTCCTCCTCCCTACCTCTCCCTCTATCCCCTCCTTCCTCCTCCTCCCTACCTCTCCCTCTATCCCTCCTTCCTCCTCCTCCCTACCTCTCCCTCTACCCCTCCTTCCTCCTCCTCCCTACCTCTCCCTCTATCCTTCCTCCTCCTCCCTACCTCTCCCTCTATCCCCCTTCCTCCCTCCTCCTCTACCCCTTCCTCCTCCTCCCTACCTCTCCCTCTATCCCCCTTCCTCCTCCTCCTTCCTCCTCCCTCCCTACCTCTCCCTCTACCCCCTTCCTCCTCCTCCCTACCTCTCCCTCTATCCCCCTTCCTCCTCCTCCTTCTACCCCTCCTTCCTCCTCCTCCCTACCTCTCCCTCTACCCCACCTTCCTCCTCCTCCCTACCTCTCCCTCTACCCCTCCTTCCTCCTCCTCCCTACCTCTCCCTCTACCCCTCCTTCCTCCTCCTCCCTATCTCTCCCTCTACCCCTCCTTCCTCCTCCTCCCTATCTCTCCCTCTACCCCGGGCACTGCTGTTGTCCACTGTTCCTCTCATTCATAGTAAACACTATTGATTTTCAACAGGGAAAATAAAAAAAGCCATGAATTTTAATGACCCTATCTGTCCCCTTCTCCGTTCCCTTCCCTTCATCCCCCTTCTTCTTTCCTGAGGGGAGGATAAAGAGATAGGGATCAGGAATGTGTATGGTTGTGTGCATGTGTATCGTATGTGTGAGTTAAGTTTGGGGGGGGGGGATTTCTCATTTCTCAGCTGTGCCTCTCTCACAAAACAGCCCCCTCCTCTCCATCCCTCCTCCCCTCCTTCTCCCCTCACAGTTGGTCCCACTGGAGAGTGGGATGGGAGAATGGAGAGGGAGAGGTGATCTCATATATACACATGGCAGATAGCCCTGTCCCCCTAGCATCCACACCAGCACTACACCAAGGCCACACCGGACAGATATGTAACACACACTGATCTAGACCCAACAGGCTAACATCACATTGACCATAAACAGAGATACTGACTGTGCTACGGACTGTGATTTGTATTTTATATACTAATTGTATCAACATTGATGGTAGACAGGTGATAATAACAATGTGTGGGATAATGGGAGGTGGGGGGTTTCTCTCTCCATCAATCGTTCACTCTATCTGTCTCTCCCACCCGCTCCCTCTCTCTCTCTCTGTCTTTCTCTCTCTCTCTGTCTCTCCCACCCACTCCCTCTCTTTCTCTCGCTCTGTCTTTCTCTCGCTCTCTCTCTCTCTCTATCTGTCTCTCCCGCCCGCCCGCCCGCTCTCTCTCTCTCTCTCTCTCTCTCTCTCTCTCTCTCTCTCTCTCTCTCTCTCTCCTACTCTGTGTATTGATTTTGCTATAAGCGGTGTCCTGGTTACGACAGGGCAGTACAGACAAAGGCAGACTTCATCAACGAGCGCTGAACACTGCAACATCTCCTCAATAATCACTCCATCGTGGGAGAGAGGGAGGAGAAGACAGGGAGAAAAGGAGGAAGAGTTATGTAAAGAGAAGGAAATAAAGAGAGAGAGGGGTATTTACAGTGATAATGTCAGAGTTAAAGGAGTATTTTCTCTGAAGAAAGAATATGATGTGTGTGTAGTTTCCTAATCTCCCTGCATGCACATTCAGCTGCCTAATAGGATCTGACTAGAGAGCGAGAGAGACAGAGAGAGAGCGAGAGAGCGAGAGAGCGAGAGAGCGAGAGAGCGAGAGAGCGAGAGAGAGAGAGAGAGAGAGCGAGAGAGAGAGCGCGAGAGAGAGAGAGAGAGAGAGAGAGAGAGAGAGAGCGAGAGCGAGAGCGAGAGAGAGAGCTAATGAGTGCCGCTAATGCCACCGCACAGAGCAGGAATCAAAGTCCTCTCTCTATCACTACAACTCCTAATTACTGTAAACCTCGTTAGGACGCGCTCAGGCTGGGGCTCACCAGGACTACTGAAATACCCTGACAGCTTTAATTATCTTGGTTGATGAAAATCAAAGAGTTTGGGTATACTGTGCTGCCGCACCCAAGCTTGATATATACTACAGGTTACTAATTGTGGATTTCTATGGTGACACTGTACAGCATCGTTGCTGAGTAGTGGTGGTAGAACTCTGTATTTGCTGTTAGTGTATAATGACTGTAGTCTCTACTGAATCGTAGTGGTAGTCCTGGTAAATGAAGTGTAATACTATTGTGTAGTATGTGCTAGTGTGGCAGTCTAAGGGAGTAACAGGTGTAGGCAGCAGGTCTCCATGTAACTCAATCTGTTCCTCTGGTGTCCCCCTCTTTTCCTCTCCTCCTCTCCTCCGTTCCTCCTTTCGTCTGATCAAAGAACCTTCCTCCACTTCTCCCTCCTTCCTCCCCCGGCCTCCACCCCTCTCTCCCTCCATCATAATTTGACTGATGATTACACCTGTCACTCAAGGCAGCATGTGGCCAATTAGGAACTAGGGGTGAAAGACAGGGAGGTTGTGGTGGAAGAGGATTTTTTTGTTTTGTCCATTTTTGTGTTCAAATCTGTTCCGTTTCTTTTATTATTCATGTATTTCTTCCATATCTCATTCTCTCTTTTCCCCCCTCGGCTACTTACCTCTGGCTGTAATCACAGACACATTTAAACACACTTTTATACACTATCTCTGACTCACGGTTAAGAGTGTGGCTGCGGCCCAGGCTTTTATAGGCCTTAATGTGTCCTGCAGTCACTTTGGCAACCAGGCTGTCGCTCCCCACACTCCGGAGGAGAGAGGAGGAGGGGAGATGAGAGGGAGAGAGACAGCAAGAGAGAGAGAGAGAGAGAGGGGGACGGACGGACAGACAGACAGACGGACGGACGGACGGACGGACGGACAGACAGTACCATGCACGGCGACTCAGCCAGGCTGAAAAGGAAGGAAAGAGGATGAAAGAGGAGGGTCGTGTGACAAAATGAACAGAATACAGGAGAGTCAAAAGGAAGGGGAGAGAGGTCATTTAGTCACACCCACCCCTCTACCCCCCTGTACCTCCCCAATCCACTTCACAAACAGACAAAGGGACCGAGGGGTGCACCCTTGTACAGAAAAAGGAGGGGTCTCACACATTTCTCCTTCTTAATTCATCTTGGCAACCAACTGGTGAATTTAAGTGTCCAAGTCCATAAACCTGTATGAATCTACTATATGATAAAGAATCGCCACTCTCCCCATAACTGAGAGATAAACAGATAAACAGGACTATAGAGAGGAACATGAGTACAATACAGAAAGCATAAAGACAGGACTATAGAGAGGAACATGAGTACAATACAGAAAGCATAAAGACAGGACTATAGAGAGAGGAACATGAGTACAATACAGAAAGCATAAAGACAGGACTATAGAGAGGAACATGAGTACAATACAGAAAGCATAAAGACAGGACTATAGAGAGGAACATGAGTACAATACAGAAAGCATAAAGACAGGACTATAGAGAGAGGAACATGAGTACAATACAGAAAGCATAAAGACGGGACCATAGAGAGGAACATGAGTACAATACAGAAAGCATAAAGACAGGACTATAGAGAGAGGAACATGAGTACAATACAGAAAGCATAAAGACAGGACTATAGAGAGGAACATGAGTACAATACAGAAAGCATAAAGACAGGACTATAGAGAGGAACATGAGTACAATACAGAAAGCATAAAGACAGGACTATAGAGAGGAACATGAGTACAATACAGAAAGCATAAAGACAGGACTATAGAGAGGAACATGAGTACAATACAGAAAGCATAAAGACAGGACTATAGAGAGGAACATGAGTACAATACAGAAAGCATAAAGACAGGACCATAGAGAGGAACATGAGTACAATACAGAAAGCATAAAGACAGGACCATAGAGAGGAACATGAGTACAATACAGAAAGCATAAAGACAGGACTATAGAGAGGAACATGAGTACAATACAGAAAGCATAAAGACAGGACTATAGAGAGGAACATGAGTACAATACAGAAAGCATAAAGACAGGACTATAGAGAGGAACATGAGTACAATACAGAAAGCATAAAGACAGGACTATAGAGAGGAACATGAGTACAATACAGAAAGCATAAAGACAGGACTATAGAGAGGAACATGAGTACAATACAGAAAGCATAAAGACAGGACTATAGAGAGGAACATGAGTACAATACAGAAAGCATAAAGACAGGACTATAGAGAGGAACATGAGTACAATACAGAAAGCATAAAGACAGGACTATAGAGAGGAACATGAGTACAATACAGAAAGCATAAAGACAGGACCATAGAGAGGAACATGAGTACAATACAGAAAGCATAAAGACAGGACTATAGAGAGGAACATGAGTACAATACAGAAAGCATAAAGACAGGACTATAGAGAGGAACATGAGTACAATACAGAAAGCATAAAGACAGGACTATAGAGAGGAACATGAGTACAATACAGAAAGCATGTGGGAGATATTGTTCTATTAGGAGGAAATGAGAGGGGAAAAGGAAGGCTTACAACAGTTTGAGAAAGAGAGAGTAAAGAAAGGAGGAAGAGGGAAGCGTACAACAGATTAATTCAAGGACAGAGACTAGGACAGAGAAGAGGACAGAGAAGAGGACAGAGAAGAGGACAGAGAATAGGACAGAGAAGAGGACAAAGAACATGACAGAGAAGAGGACAGAGAAGATGACAGAGAATAGGACAGAGAATAGGACAGAGAAGAGGACAGAGAATAGGACAGAGAAGTGGACAGAGAACATGACAGAGAAGTGGACAGAGAAGAGGACAGAGAAGAAAGAGGACAAAGAACATGACAGAGAAGAGGACAGAGAAGAGGACAAAGAACATGACAGAGAAGTGGACAGAGAAGAGGACAGAGAAGAGGACAGAGAAAAGGACAGAGAAAAGGACAGAGAAGAGGACAGAGAAGAGGACAGAGAAGAGGACAAAGAACATGACAGAGAAGTGGACAGAGAAGAGGACAGAGAAGAGGACAGAGAAGAGGACAGAGAAGAGGACAGAGAAGTGGACAGAGAAGAGGACAGAGAAGTGGACAGAGAAGTGGACAGAGAAGAGGACAGAGAATAGGACAGAAGAGGACAAAGAACATGACAGAGAAGAGGACAGAGAAGAGGACAGAGAATAGGACAGAGAAGAGGACAGAGAAGAGGACAGAGAAGAGGACAGAGAAGAGGACAGAGAAGAGGACAGAGAAGAGGACAGAGAAGAAAGAGGACAAAGAACATGACAGAGAAGAGGACAGAGAAGAGGACAAAGAACATGACAGAGAAGTGGACAGAGAAGAGGACAGAGAAGAGGACAGAGAAGAGGACAGAGAAGAGGACAGAGAAGAGGACAGAGAAGAGGACAGAGAAGAAAGAGGACAAAGAACATGACAGAGAAGAGGACAGAGAAGAGGACAAAGAACATGACAGAGA
>NC_060187.1:77242704-77258626 GCF_021184085.1 Oncorhynchus gorbuscha
ACATAATGCACAAAGTATTTTCTGCCAATTTACCTGCTGACTTTACCTGCATTGCTTCACATAGACGCGAAAAAAAATAGACTTACTTTATCATTTGAAGCGCATGACAACATTGACAGCGTTGTCGCTATGGGCGGTCTGTTTTCTCTCATTCACTAGAGCGCATTCTCCTACAGCAAGCCTGCCAGTCCTTGTGCAGGCCACATTACAATTTCATCCAGCGGTTAATGGTGATGGTGTCACAAACCACTTTACTCTGTACTACACTACACAGGGGTGGCAGGTATCCTAGTGGTTAAGAGCGTTGGACCAGTAAACGAAAGGGTGCCGGTTCGAATCCCCGAGGCAGTTAATCCCCAACAACAACTGCTCCCTGGGTGCAGATGACGTCAATGAAAGGCAGCCCCCTGCACTCTGATTCAGAGCGGTCGGGTAAAATGACACATTTAGTTTGAACTGCGTTTGAACTCAGTTGTACAACTAAGTATTCCCTTTGGTATATACACTCCTGTCCCAGATACCATTACATATAGAACACTATGAATGAATGTCTGCCCAGATACCATTACATATAGACCACTATGAATGAATGTCTGCCCAGATACCATTACATATAGACCACTATGAATGAATGTCTGCCCAGATACCATTACATATAGACCACTATGAATGAATGTCTGCCCAGATACCATTACATATAGACCACTATGAATGAATGTCTGCCCAGATACCATTACATATAGACCACTATGAATGAATGTCTGCCCAGATACCATTACATATAGACCACTATGAATGAATGTCTGCCCAGATACCATTACATATAGACCACTATGAATGAATGTCTGCCCAGCTGGAAAACAGTCCAACACCTGTCGTATGTCAGTGTGCTAGGTGACTTGTTGTGTTGGGAGGTAAGACCCATAGGGTCTGAGATGAGGCCTATGTAATGTGGGAAGCTGGAGAGAGAGAGTGTGTGTTACAATATGTTATGTTGTTATGTTGAATAGGTTATGCAGAATTAGCAACATATCATGCACCACATTGACTCATAGGCCTACAAACTGTACACCCTAATGTAGATGCCTTTCCTGCCATAATGACTCTGGTACAGTTTACCTTTTCCTCTCCAGACTCATTCTTCACTCTGTCATCTGCTTTCACTTTCACCGGCTTC
Organism: Oncorhynchus gorbuscha; assembly: GCF_021184085.1. Lineage (NCBI taxonomy): Eukaryota > Metazoa > Chordata > Actinopteri > Salmoniformes > Salmonidae > Oncorhynchus > Oncorhynchus gorbuscha. The sequence goes on from NC_060187.1 coordinate 77,243,882, forward strand.
TCTCTCCTTCTCTCTCCTTCTCTCTCCTTCTCTCTCCTTCACTCTCCTCCCTCTCCTCTATATGCTAACTCTAGAGATACACCTCGGTAACAGGTCACTCTCCTCCCTCTCCTCTATATGCTAACTCTAGAGATACACCTAGGTAACAGGTCACTCTCCTCCCTCTCCTCTATATGCTAACTCTATAGATACACCTAGATAACAGGTCACTCTCCTCTATATGCTAACTCTATAGATACACACACCTAGGTAACAGGTCACTCTCCTCCCTCTCCTCTATATGCTAACTCTAGAGATACACCTAGGTAACAGGTCACTCTCCTTCCTCTCCTCTATATGCTAACTCTATAGATACACCTAGATAACAGGTCACTCTCCTCTATATGCTAACTCTATAGATACACACACCTAGGTAACAGGTCACTCTCCTCCCTCTCCTCTATATGCTAACTCTAGAGATACACCTAGGTAACAGGTCACTCTCCTCCCTCTCCTCTATATGCTAACTCTATTGATACACCTAGATAACAGGTCACTCTCCTCTATATGCTAACTCTAGAGATACACCTAGGTAACAGGTCACTCTCCTCCCTCTCCTCTATATGCTAACTCTATAGATACACCTAGATAACAGGTCACTCTCCTCTATATGCTAACTCTATAGATACACCTAGATAACAGGTCACTCTCCTCTATATGCTAACTCTATAGATACACCTAGATAACAGGTCACTCTCCTCTATATGCTAACTCTATAGATACACACACCTAGGTAACAGGTCACTCTCCTCCCTCTCCTCTATATGCTAACTCTAGAGATACACCTAGGTAACAGGTCACTCTCCTCCCTCTCCTCTATATGCTAACTCTAGAGATACACCTCGGTAACAGGTCACTCTCCTCCCTCTCCTCTATATGCTAACTCTAGAGATACACCTAGGTAACAGGTCACTCTCCTCCCTCTCCTCTATATGCTAACTCTAGAGATACACCTAGGTAACAGGTCACTCTCCTCTATATGCTAACTCTATAGATACACCTAGGTAACAGGTCACTCTCCTCCCTCTCCTCTATATGCTAACTCTAGAGATACACCTAGGTAACAGGTCACTCTCCTCCCTCTCCTCTATATGCTAACTCTATAGATACACCTAGGTAACAGGTCACTCTCCTCTATATGCTAACTCTATAGATACACCTAGATAACAGGTCACTCTCCTCTATATGCTAACTCTATAGATACACCTAGGTAACAGGTCACTCTCCTCTATATGCTAACTCTATAGATACACCTAGGTAACAGGTCACTCTCCTCTATATGCTAACTCTATAGATACACCTAGGTAACAGGTCACTCTCCTATATATGCTAACTCTATAGATACACCTAGGTAACAGGTCACTCTCCTCCCTCTCCTCTATATGCTAACTCTAGAGATACACCGAGGTAACAGGTCACTCTCCTCCCTCTCCTCTATATGCTAACTCTAGAGATACACCTAGGTAACAGGTCACTCTCCTCCCTCTCCTCTATATGCTAACTCTATAGATACACCTAGATAACAGGTCACTCTCCTCTATATGCTAACTCTATAGATACACCTAGATAACAGGTCACTCTCCTCTATATGCTAACTCTAGAGATACACCTAGGTAACAGGTCACTCTCCTCTATATGCTAACTCTATAGATACACCTAGATAACAGGTCACTCTCCTCTATATGCTAACTCTATAGATACACCTAGGTAACAGGCCACTCTCCTCCCTCTCCTCTATATGCTAACTCTATAGATACACCTAGATAACAGGTCACTCTCCTCTATATGCTAACTCTATAGATACACCTAGATAACAGGTCACTCTCCTCTATATGCTAACTCTATAGATACACCTAGATAACAGGTCACTCTCCTCTATATGCTAACTCTATAGATACACCTCGATAACAGGTCACTCTCCTCTATATGCTAACTCTATAGATACACCTAGATAACAGGTTACTCTCCTCTATATGCTAACTCTATAGATACACCTAGATAACAGGTCACTCTCCTCGAAATGCTAACTCTATAGATACACCTAGGTAACAGGTCACTCTCCTCCCTCTCCTCTATATGCTAACTCTAGAGATACACCTCGGTAACAGGTCACTCTCCTCCCTCTCCTCTATATGCTAACTCTAGAGATACACCTCGGTAACAGGTCACTCTCCTCCCTCTCCTCTATATGCTAACTCTAGAGATACACCTAGGTAACAGGTCACTCTCCTCCCTCTCCTCTATATGCTAACTCTAGAGATACACCTAGGTAACAGGTCACTATCCTCCCTCTCCTCTATATGCTAACTCTATAGATACACCTAGGTAACAGGTCACTCTCCCTCTATATGCTAACTCTAGAGATACACCTAGGTAACAGGTCACTCTCTATATGCTAACTCTATAGATACACCTAGATAACAGGTCACTCTCCTCTATATGCTAACTCTATTGATACACCTAGATAACAGGTCACTCTCCTCTATATGCTAACTCTAGAGATAAACCGAGGTAACAGGTCACTCTCCTCCCTCTCCTCTATATGCTAACTCTAGAGATACACCTAGGTAACAGGTCACTCTCCTCCCTCTCCTCTATATGCTAACTCTATAGATACACCTAGGTAACAGGTCACTCTCCTCTATATGCTAACTCTAGAGATACACCTAGGTAACAGGTCACTCTCCTCCCTCTCCTCTATATGCTAACTCTATAGATACACTTAGATAACAGGTCACTCTCCTCTATATGCTAACTCTATAGATACACCTAGATAACAGGTCACTCTCCTCTATATGCTAACTCTATAGATACACCTAGATAACAGGTCACTCTCCTCTATATGCTAACTCTATAGATACACCTAGATAACAGGTCACTCTCCTCTATATGCTAACCCTATAGATACACCTAGATGACAGGTCACTCTCCTCTATATGCTAACTCTCTAGATACACCTAGATAACAGGTCACTCTCCTCTATATGCTAACTCTATAGATACACCTAGGTAACAGGTCACTCTCCTCCCTCTCCTCTATATGCTAACTCTAGAGATACACCTAGGTAACAGGTCACTCTCCTCCCTCTCCTCTATATGCTAACTCTAGAGATACACCTCGGTAACAGGTCACTCTCCTCCCTCTCCTCTATATGCTAACTCTAGAGATACACCGAGGTAACAGGTCACTCTCCTCCCTCTCCTCTACATGCTAACTCTAGAGATACACCTAGGTAACAGGTCACTCTCCCCCTCTCCTCTATATGCTAACTCTATAGATACACCTAGGTAACAGGTCACTCTCCTCCCTCTCCTCTATATGCTAACTCTATAGATACACCTAGGTAACAGGTCACTCTCCTCTATATGCTAACTCTATAGATACACCTAGGTAACAGGTCACTCTCCTCTATATGCTAACTCTATAGATACACCTAGATAACAGGTCACTCTCCTCTATATGCTAACTCTATAGATACACCTAGATAACAGGTCACTCTCCTCTATATGCTAATTCTATAGATACACCTAGATAACAGGTCACTCTCCTCTATATGCTAACTCTATAGATACACCTAGATAACAGGTCACTCTCCTCTATATGCTAACTCTATAGATACACCTAGATAACAGGTCGCTCTCCTCTATATGCTAACTCTATTGATACACCTAGATAACAGGTCACTCTCCTCTATATGCTAACTCTATAGATACACCTAGATAACAGGTCACTCTCCTCTATATGCTAACTCTATAGATACACCTAGATAACAGGTCACTCTCCTCTATATGCTAACTCTATAGATACACCTAGATAACAGGTCACTCACTCTCCTCTATATGCTAACTCTAGAGATACACCTAGGTAACAGGTCACTCTCCTCTATATGCTAACTCTATAGATACACCTAGATAACAGGTCACTCTCCTCTATATGCTAACTCTATAGATACACCTAGGTAACAGGTCACTCTCCTCCCTCTCCTCTATATGCTAATTCTATAGATACACCTAGATAACAGGTCACTCTCCTCTATATGCTAACTCTATAGATACACCTAGATAACAGGTCACTCTCCTCTATATGCTAACTCTATAGATACACCTAGATAACAGGTCGCCCTCCTCTATATGCTAACTCTATTGATACACCTAGATAACAGGTCACTCTCCTCTATATGCTAACTCTATAGATACACCTAGATAACAGGTCACTCTCCTCTATATGCTAACTCTATAGATACACCTAGATAACAGGTCACTCACTCTCCTCTATATGCTAACTCTAGAGATACACCTAGGTAACAGGTCACTCTCCTCTATATGCTAACTCTATAGATACACCTAGATAACAGGTCACTCTCCTCTATATGCTAACTCTACAGATACACCTAGGTAACAGGTCACTCTCCTCCCTCTCCTCTATATGCTAACTCTATAGATACACCTAGATAACAGGTCACTCTCCTCTATATGCTAACTCTATAGATACACCTAGATAACAGGACACTCTCCTCTATATGCTAACTCTATAGATACACCTAGATAACAGGTCACTCTCCTCTATATGCTAACTCTATAGATACACCTAGATAACAGGTTACTCTCCTCTATATGCTAACTCTATAGATACACCTAGATAACAGGTCACTCTCCTCTAAATGCTAACTCTATAGATACACCTAGGTAACAGGTCACTCTCCTCCCTCTCCTCTATATGCTAACTCTATAGATACACCTAGATAACAGGTTACTCTCCTCTATATGCTAACTCTATAGATACACCTAGATAACAGGTCACTCTCCTCTAAATGCTAACTCTATAGATACACCTAGATAACAGGTCACTCTCCTCTAAATGCTAACTCTATAGATACACCTAGGTAACAGGTCACTCTCCTCCCTCTCCTCTATATGCTAACTCTAGAGATACACCTAGGTAACAGGTCACTCTCCTCCCTCTCCTCTATATGCTAACTCTAGAGATACACCTCGGTAACAGGTCACTCTCCTCCCTCTCCTCTATATGCTAACTCTAGAGATACACCGAGGTAACAGGTCACTCTCCTCCTCTCCTCTATATGCTAACTCTAGAGATACACCTAGGGTAACAGGTCACTCTCCTCCCTCTCCTCTATATGCTAACTCTAGAGATACACCTAGGTAACAGGTCACTATCCTCCCTCTCCTCTATATGCTAACTCTATAGATACACCTAGGTAACAGGTCACTCTCCTCTATATGCTAACTCTAGAGATACACCTAGGTAACAGGTCACTCTCCTCTATATGCTAACTCTATAGATACACCTAGATAACAGGTCACTCTCCTCTATATGCTAACTCTATAGATACACCTGGGTAACAGGTCACTCTCCTCCCTCTCCTCTATATGCTAACTCTATAGATACACTTAGATAACAGGTCACTCTCCTCTATATGCTAACTCTATAGATACACCTAGATAACAGGTCACTCTCCTCTATATGCTAACTCTATAGATACACCTAGATAACAGGTCACTCTCCTCTATATGCTAACTCTATAGATACACCTAGATAACAGGTCACTCTCCTCTATATGCTAACTCTATAGATACACCTAGGTAACAGGTCACTCTCCTCCCTCTCCTCTATATGCTAACTCTATAGATACACCTAGATAACAGGTCACTCTCCTCTATATGCTAACTCTATAGATACACCTAGGTAACAGGTCACTCTCCTCTATATGCTAACTCTATAGATACACCTAGATAACAGGTCACTCTCCTCTATATGCTAACTCTATAGATACACCTAGGTAACAGGTCACTCTCCTCTATATGCTAACTCTATAGATACACCTAGATAACAGGTCACTCTCCTCTATATGCTAACTCTATAGATACACCTAGGTAACAGGTCACTCTCCTCCCTCTCCTCTATATGCTAACTCTATAGATACACCTAGATAACAGGTCACTCTCCTCTATATGCTAACTCTATAGATACACCTAGGTAACAGGTCACTCTCCTCTATATGCTAACTCTATAGATACACCTAGATAACAGGTCGCTCTCCTCCTATATGCTAACTCTATAGATACACCTAGATAACAGGTCACTCTCCTCTATATGCTAACTCTATAGATACACCTAGGTAACAGGTAACTCTCCTCTATATGCTAACTCTATAGATACACCTAGGTAACAGGTCACTCTCCTATATATGCTAACTCTATAGATACACCTAGGTAACAGGTCACTCTCCTCCCTCTCCTCTATATGCTAACTCTAGAGATACACCTAGGTAACAGGTCACTCTCCTCCCTCTCCTCTATGCTAACTCTATAGATACACCTAGGTAACAGGTCACTCTCCTCCCTCTCCTCTATATGCTAACTCTAGAGATACACCGAGGTAACAGGTCACTCTCCTCCCTCTCCTCTATATGCTAACTCTAGAGATACACCTAGGTAACAGGTCACTCTCCTCCCTCTCCTCTATATGCTAACTCTATAGATACACCTAGATAACAGGTCACTCTCCTCTATATGCTAACTCTATAGATACACCTAGATAACAGGTCACTCTCCTCTATATGCTAACTCTAGAGATACACCTAGGTAACAGGTCACTCTCCTCTATATGCTAACTCTATAGATACACCTAGATAACAGGTCACTCTCCTCTATATGCTAACTCTATAGATACACCTAGGTAACAGGCCACTCTCCTCCCTCTCCTCTATATGCTAACTCTATAGATACACCTAGATAACAGGTCACTCTCCTCTATATGCTAACTCTATAGATACACCTAGATAACAGGTCACTCTCCTCTATATGCTAACTCTATAGATACACCTAGATAACAGGTCACTCTCCTCTATATGCTAACTCTATAGATACACCTCGATAACAGGTCACTCTCCTCTATATGCTAACTCTATAGATACACCTAGATAACAGGTTACTCTCCTCTATATGCTAACTCTATAGATACACCTAGATAACAGGTCACTCTCCTCGAAATGCTAACTCTATAGATACACCTAGGTAACAGGTCACTCTCCTCCCTCTCCTCTATATGCTAACTCTAGAGATACACCTCGGTAACAGGTCACTCTCCTCCTCTCCTCTATGCTAACTCTAGAGATACACCTCGGTAACAGGTCACTCTCCTCCCTCTCCTCTATATGCTAACTCTAGAGATACACCTAGGTAACAGGTCACTCTCCTCCCTCTCCTCTATATGCTAACTCTAGAGATACACCTAGGTAACAGGTCACTATCCTCCCTCTCCTCTATATGCTAACTCTATAGATACACCTAGGTAACAGGTCACTCTCCTCTATATGCTAACTCTAGAGATACACCTAGGTAACAGGTCACTCTCTATATGCTAACTCTATAGATACACCTAGATAACAGGTCACTCTCCTCTATATGCTAACTCTATTGATACACCTAGATAACAGGTCACTCTCCTCTATATGCTAACTCTAGAGATAAACCGAGGTAACAGGTCACTCTCCTCCCTCTCCTCTATATGCTAACTCTAGAGATACACCTAGGTAACAGGTCACTCTCCTCCCTCTCCTCTATATGCTAACTCTATAGATACACCTAGGTAACAGGTCACTCTCCTCTATATGCTAACTCTAGAGATACACCTAGGTAACAGGTCACTCTCCTCCCTCTCCTCTATATGCTAACTCTATAGATACACTTAGATAACAGGTCACTCTCCTCTATATGCTAACTCTATAGATACACCTAGATAACAGGTCACTCTCCTCTATATGCTAACTCTATAGATACACCTAGATAACAGGTCACTCTCCTCTATATGCTAACTCTATAGATACACCTAGATAACAGGTCACTCTCCTCTATATGCTAACCCTATAGATACACCTAGATGACAGGTCACTCTCCTCTATATGCTAACTCTCTAGATACACCTAGATAACAGGTCACTCTCCTCTATATGCTAACTCTATAGATACACCTAGGTAACAGGTCACTCTCCTCCCTCTCCTCTATATGCTAACTCTAGAGATACACCTAGGTAACAGGTCACTCTCCTCCCTCTCCTCTATATGCTAACTCTAGAGATACACCTCGGTAACAGGTCACTCTCCTCCCTCTCCTCTATATGCTAACTCTAGAGATACACCGAGGTAACAGGTCACTCTCCTCCCTCTCCTCTACATGCTAACTCTAGAGATACACCTAGGTAACAGGTCACTCTCCTCCCTCTCCTCTATATGCTAACTCTATAGATACACCTAGGTAACAGGTCACTCTCCTCCCTCTCCTCTATATGCTAACTCTATAGATACACCTAGGTAACAGGTCACTCTCCTCTATATGCTAACTCTATAGATACACCTAGGTAACAGGTCACTCTCCTCTATATGCTAACTCTATAGATACACCTAGATAACAGGTCACTCTCCTCTATATGCTAACTCTATAGATACACCTAGATAACAGGTCACTCTCCTCTATATGCTAATTCTATAGATACACCTAGATAACAGGTCACTCTCCTCTATATGCTAACTCTATAGATACACCTAGATAACAGGTCACTCTCCTCTATATGCTAACTCTATAGATACACCTAGATAACAGGTCGCTCTCCTCTATATGCTAACTCTATTGATACACCTAGATAACAGGTCACTCTCCTCTATATGCTAACTCTATAGATACACCTAGATAACAGGTCACTCTCCTCTATATGCTAACTCTATAGATACACCTAGATAACAGGTCACTCTCCTCTATATGCTAACTCTATAGATACACCTAGATAACAGGTCACTCACTCTCCTCTATATGCTAACTCTAGAGATACACCTAGGTAACAGGTCACTCTCCTCTATATGCTAACTCTATAGATACACCTAGATAACAGGTCACTCTCCTCTATATGCTAACTCTATAGATACACCTAGGTAACAGGTCACTCTCCTCCCTCTCCTCTATATGCTAATTCTATAGATACACCTAGATAACAGGTCACTCTCCTCTATATGCTAACTCTATAGATACACCTAGATAACAGGTCACTCTCCTCTATATGCTAACTCTATAGATACACCTAGATAACAGGTCGCCCTCCTCTATATGCTAACTCTATTGATACACCTAGATAACAGGTCACTCTCCTCTATATGCTAACTCTATAGATACACCTAGATAACAGGTCACTCTCCTCTATATGCTAACTCTATAGATACACCTAGATAACAGGTCACTCACTCTCCTCTATATGCTAACTCTAGAGATACACCTAGGTAACAGGTCACTCTCCTCTATATGCTAACTCTATAGATACACCTAGATAACAGGTCACTCTCCTCTATATGCTAACTCTATAGATACACCTAGGTAACAGGTCACTCTCCTCCCTCTCCTCTATATGCTAACTCTATAGATACACCTAGATAACAGGTCACTCTCCTCTATATGCTAACTCTATAGATACACCTAGATAACAGGACACTCTCCTCTATATGCTAACTCTATAGATACACCTAGATAACAGGTCACTCTCCTCTATATGCTAACTCTATAGATACACCTAGATAACAGGTTACTCTCCTCTATATGCTAACTCTATAGATACACCTAGATAACAGGTCACTCTCCTCTAAATGCTAACTCTATAGATACACCTAGGTAACAGGTCACTCTCCTCCCTCTCCTCTATATGCTAACTCTATAGATACACCTAGATAACAGGTTACTCTCCTCTATATGCTAACTCTATAGATACACCTAGATAACAGGTCACTCTCCTCTAAATGCTAACTCTATAGATACACCTAGATAACAGGTCACTCTCCTCTAAATGCTAACTCTATAGATACACCTAGGTAACAGGTCACTCTCCTCCCTCTCCTCTATATGCTAACTCTAGAGATACACCTAGGTAACAGGTCACTCTCCTCCCTCTCCTCTATATGCTAACTCTAGAGATACACCTCGGTAACAGGTCACTCTCCTCCCTCTCCTCTATATGCTAACTCTAGAGATACACCGAGGTAACAGGTCACTCTCCTCCCTCTCCTCTATATGCTAACTCTAGAGATACACCTAGGTAACAGGTCACTCTCCTCCCTCTCCTCTATATGCTAACTCTAGAGATACACCTAGGTAACAGGTCACTATCTCCTCTCCTCTATATGCTAACTCTATAGATACACCTAGGTAACAGGTCACTCTCCTCTATATGCTAACTCTAGAGATACACCTAGGTAACAGGTCACTCTCCTCTATATGCTAACTCTATAGATACACCTAGATAACAGGTCACTCTCCTCTATATGCTAACTCTATAGATACACCTAGGTAACAGGTCACTCTCCTCCCTCTCCTCTATATGCTAACTCTATAGATACACCTAGATAACAGGTCACTCTCCTCTATATGCTAACTCTATAGATACACCTAGATAACAGGTCACTCTCCTCTATATGCTAACTCTATAGATACACCTAGATAACAGGTCACTCTCCTCTATATGCTAACTCTATAGATACACCTAGATAACAGGTCACTCTCCTCTATATGCTAACTCTATAGATACACCTAGGTAACAGGTCACTCTCCTCCCTCTCCTCTATATGCTAACTCTATAGATACACCTAGATAACAGGTCACTCTCCTCTATATGCTAACTCTATAGATACACCTAGGTAACAGGTCACTCTCCTCTATATGCTAACTCTATAGATACACCTAGATAACAGGTCACTCTCCTCTATATGCTAACTCTATAGATACACCTAGGTAACAGGTCACTCTCCTCTATATGCTAACTCTATAGATAAACCTAGATAACAGGTCACTCTCCTCTATATGCTAACTCTATAGATACACCTAGGTAACAGGTCACTCTCCTCCCTCTCCTCTATATGCTAACTCTATAGATACACCTAGATAACAGGTCACTCTCCTCTATATGCTAACTCTATAGATACACCTAGGTAACAGGTCACTCTCCTCCCTCTCCTCTATATGCTAACTCTATAGATACACCTAGATAACAGGTCACTCTCCTCTATATGCTAACTCTATAGATACACCTAGATAACAGGTCACTCTCCTCTATATGCTAACTCTATAGATACACCTAGATAACAGGTCACTCTCCTCTATATGCCTCTATAGATACACCTAGATAACAGGTCACTCTCCTCTATATGCTAACCCTATAGATACACCTAGATGACAGGTCACTCTCCTCTATATGCTAACTCTCTAGATACACCTAGATAACAGGTCACTCTCCTCTATATGCTAACTCTATAGATACACCTAGGTAACAGGTCACTCTCCTCCCTCTCCTCTATATGCTAACTCTAGAGATACACCTAGGTAACAGGTCACTCTCCTCCCTCTCCTCTATATGCTAACTCTAGAGATACACCTCGGTAACAGGTCACTCTCCTCCCTCTCCTCTATATGCTAACTCTAGAGATACACCGAGGTAACAGGTCACTCTCCTCCCTCTCCTCTACATGCTAACTCTAGAGATACACCTAGGTAACAGGTCACTCTCCTCCCTCTCCTCTATATGCTAACTCTATAGATACACCTAGGTAACAGGTCACTCTCCTCCTCTCCTCTATATGCTAACTCTATAGATACACCTAGGTAACAGGTCACTCTCCTCTATATGCTAACTCTATAGATACACCTAGGTAACAGGTCACTCTCCTCTATATGCTAACTCTATAGATACACCTAGATAACAGGTCACTCTCCTCTATATGCTAACTCTATAGATACACCTAGATAACAGGTCACTCTCCTCTATATGCTAATTCTATAGATACACCTAGATAACAGGTCACTCTCCTATGCTAACTCTATAGATACACCTAGATAACAGGTCACTCTCCTCTATATGCTAACTCTATAGATACACCTAGATAACAGGTCACTCTCCTCTATATGCTAACTCTATTGATACACCTAGATAACAGGTCACTCTCCTCTATATGCTAACTCTATAGATACACCTAGATAACAGGTCACTCTCCTCTATATGCTAACTCTATAGATACACCTAGATAACAGGTCACTCTCCTCTATATGCTAACTCTATAGATACACCTAGATAACAGGTCACTCACTCTCCTCTATATGCTAACTCTAGAGATACACCTAGGTAACAGGTCACTCTCCTCTATATGCTAACTCTATAGATACACCTAGATAACAGGTCCTCTCCTCTATATGCTAACTCTATAGATACACCTAGGTAACAGGTCACTCTCCTCCCTCTCCTCTATATGCTAATTCTATAGATACACCTAGATAACAGGTCACTCTCCTCTATATGCTAACTCTATAGATACACCTAGATAACAGGTCACTCTCCTCTATATGCTAACTCTATAGATACACCTAGATAACAGGTCACCCTCCTCTATATGCTAACTCTATTGATACACCTAGATAACAGGTCACTCTCCTCTATATGCTAACTCTATAGATACACCTAGATAACAGGTCACTCTCCTCTATATGCTAACTCTATAGATACACCTAGATAACAGGTCACTCACTCTCCTCTATATGCTAACTCTAGAGATACACCTAGGTAACAGGTCACTCTCCTCTATATGCTAACTCTATAGATACACCTAGATAACAGGTCACTCTCCTCTATATGCTAACTCTATAGATACACCTAGGTAACAGGTCACTCTCCTCCCTCTCCTCTATATGCTAACTCTATAGATACACCTAGATAACAGGTCACTCTCCTCTATATGCTAACTCTATAGATACACCTAGATAACAGGACACTCTCCTCTATATGCTAACTCTATAGATACCTAGATAACAGGTCACTCTCCTCTATATGCTAACTCTATAGATACACCTAGATAACAGGTTACTCTCCTCTATATGCTAACTCTATAGATACACCTAGATAACAGGTCACTCTCCTCTAAATGCTAACTCTATAGATACACCTAGGTAACAGGTCACTCTCCTCCCTCTCCTCTATATGCTAACTCTATAGATACCTAGATAACAGGTTACTCTCATCTATATGCTAACTCTATAGATACACCTAGATAACAGGTCACTCTCCTCTAAATGCTAACTCTATAGATACACCTAGATAACAGGTCACTCTCCTCTAAATGCTAACTCTATAGATACACCTAGGTAACAGGTCACTCTCCTCCCTCTCCTCTATATGCTAACTCTAGAGATACACCTAGGTAACAGGTCACTCTCCTCCTCTCCTCTATATAAGCAACTCTAGAGATACACCTCGGTAACAGGTCACTCTCCTCCCTCTCCTCTATATGCTAACTCTAGAGATACACCGAGGTAACAGGTCACTCTCCTCCCTCTCCTCTATATGCTAACTCTAGAGATACACCTAGGTAACAGGTCACTCTCCTCCTCTCCTCTATATGCTAACTCTAGAGATACACCTAGGTAACAGGTCACTATCCTCCCTCTCCTCTATATGCTAACTCTATAGATACACCTAGGTAACAGGTCACTCTCCTCTATATGCTAACTCTAGAGATACACCTAGGTAACAGGTCACTCTCCTCTATATGCTAACTCTATAGATACACCTAGATAACAGGTCACTCTCCTCTATATGCTAACTCTATAGATACACCTAGATAACAGGTCACTCTCCTCCTCTCCTATATGCTAAATTCTATAGATACACTCCTAGATAACAGGTCACTCTCCTCTATATGCTAACTCTATAGATACACCTAGATAACAGGTCACTCTCCTCTATATGCTAACTCTATAGATACACCTAGATAACAGGTCACTTCCTCTATATGCTAACTCTATAGATACACCTAGATAACAGGTCACTTCCTCTATATGCTAACTCTTCTATAGATACACCTAGGTAACAGGTCACTCTCCTCCCTCTCCTCTATGCTAACCCCTATAGATACACCTAGATAACAGGTCACTCTCCTCTATATGCTAACTCTATAGATACACCTAGGTAACAGGTCACTCTCCTCTATATGCTAACTCTATAGATACCTAGATAACAGGTCACTTTCCTCTATATGCTAACTCCTCTATAGATACAATTCTAGGTAATAGTCACTTTCCTATATATGCTAACTCTATAGATACACTCTTAGATAACAGGGTCACTTTCTCTCTATATGCTAACTCTATAGATACACTCTTAGGTAACAGGTCACTCTCCTCCCTCTCCTCTATATGCTAACTCTATAGATACACCTAGATAACAGGTCACTCTCCTCTATATGCTAACTCTATAGATACACCTAGGTAACAGGTCACTCTCCTCTATATGCTCACTCTATAGATACACCTAGATAACAGGTCGCTCTCCTCTATATGCTAACTCTATTGATACACCTAGATAACAGGTCACTCTCCTCTATATGCTAACTCTATAGATACACCTAGATAACAGGTCACTCTCCTCTATATGCTAACTCTATAGATACACCTAGATAACAGGTCACTCTCCTCTATATGCTAACTCTATAGATACACCTAGATAACAGGTCACTCTCCTCCCTCTCCTCTATATGCTAACTCTATAGATACACCTAGATAACAGGTCACTCTCCTCTATATGCTAACTCTATAGATACACCTAGATAACAGGTCACTCTCCTCTATATGCTAACTCTATAGATACACCTAGATAACAGGTCACTCT
>NC_060187.1:77258726-77281226 GCF_021184085.1 Oncorhynchus gorbuscha
TCTTTTCCCCCTGGCTACTTACCTCTCTCTCTCTCTTTTCCCCCTGGCTACTTACCTCTCTCTCTCTCTTTCCCCCCTGGCTCTTACCTCTCTCTCTCCCCCTGGCTTTCCCTCTCTGTGTGTCTTTTCCCCCTGGCTCTCTCTCTCTCTCTCCCCCCTGGCTACTTACCTCTCTCTCTGTGTGTCTTTTCCCCCTGGCTTCTCTCTCTCTGGCTACTTACCTCTCTCTCTCTGTCTTCTTTTCCCCCTGGCTCTCTCTCTCTCTCTCTTTCCCCCTGTTCTTACCTCTCTCTCTCTCTCTCTCTTTCCCCCTGGCTACTTGCCTCACCCTCTCTTTCTCTTTCCCCCTGGCAACTTACCTTTATCTCTCTCTCTCTTTCCCCCTGTTTCCTTCTCTCTCTCTTTTCCCCCTGGCTACTTACCTTTCTCTCTCTCTTTTCCCCCTGTCTCTCTCTTTCCCCCTACTTTTCTCTCTCCCCCCTGGCTACTTACCTCTCTCTCTCTCTCTTACCTTTCTCTCTCTCTTTCCCCCTTTTCCCCCTGGCTACTTACCTCTCTCTCTCTCTTTTTCCCCCTGGCTACTTACCTCTCTCTCTCTCTTTCTCTCTTCCCCCCCCGGCTACTTACCTCTCTCTCTCTCTCTCTTCCCCCTGGCTACTTACCTTTCTCTCTCTCTTTCCCCCCTGGCTGTCTCTCTCTCTTTCCCCCCTGGCTACTTACCTCTCTCTCTCTTTTCCCCTGGCTACTTACCTCTCTCTCTCTCTCTCTCTTCTCTCTCCTCTCTGTCTTTCCCCCTACCTCACCTTTCTCTCTCTCTTTCCCCCTGGCTACTTACCTCTCTCTCTCTCTCTTTCCCCCTGGCTGCTACTCCTCTCTCTCTCTTTCCCCCTCTTGCCTCACCCTCTCTTTCTTTCCCCCTGGCAACTTACCTTTCTCTCTCTCTTTTTCCCCCCTGGCTACTTACCTCTCTCTCTCTTACTCCCCCTTCCCCCTCTCTCTCTTACCTCTCTCTCTCTCTTTCTCCCCCTCTGTCTTTCCCCACTTCTCTCTCTCTCTCTCTCTGTCTTTTCCCCTCCCTGGCTCTCTCTTCCCCCTCTCTCTCTCTCTCTCCCCCTGGCTACTTACCTCTCTCTCTCTCTTCTCCCTTCCCCCTGGCTACTTACCTCTCTCTCTCTTCTGTTTTCCCCCTCTGTCTTCCTCTCTCTCTTTTCCCCCTGGCTACTTACCTCTCTCTCTCTTTTCCCCCTGGCTACTTACCTCTCTCTCTCTCTCTTCTCCCCTCTCTCTCTCTCTCTCTCTCTCTCTCTCTCTCTCTCTCCCCTCTGTCTCTCTCTCCTGTCTTTCCCCACTGGCTACTCTCTCTCTCTCTTTCCCCCTCTACCCCTCTCTCTCTGTGTCTTTTCCCCTGGCTACTCACTCTCTCTCTCTCTCTTTTCTCTCTGTCTTCCCCCTGGCTACTTACCTCTCTCTCTTTCCCCCTGTCTTTTCTCCCTCTGGCTTTTCCCCCTGGCTACTTACCTCTCTCTCTCTTTTTCCCCCTGGCTACTTACCTCTCTCTCTCTCTCTCTTTCCCCTGGCTACTTACCTCTCTCTCTCCACATCTCTTTCTCTCCTGTCTTCCCCCTGGCTACTTACCTCTCTCTCTCTCCCCCTGTCTTCTCCCCCCCCCTGGCTACTTACCTCTCTCTCTCTCTTTTCCCCTGGCTGCTACCTCTCTCCCTCTCTGTCTTTCCCCCTGGCTACCCCCTCTCTCTCTCTCTTGTCCTCCCCCTGGCTACTTACCTCTCTCTCTCTTTTTCCCCCTCCCTCTCTGCTACTTACCTCTCTCTCTCTCTTCTCCTCCTCTCTCTCTCTTTCCTCCTCTCTCTGTCTCTTTCCCTCTGGTCTTTTCCCCCTGGCTACTTACCTCTCTCTCTCTCTTTTCCCCCTGGCTACTTACCTCTCTTTTTCTCTCTCTCTTTTTTCCCCCTGGCTACTTACCTCTCTCTCTCTCTGTCTTTTCCCCCTGTCTACTTACCCCTGGCTCTCCTCTCTCTGTCTTCCCCCTGGCTACTTACCTCTCTCTCTCTCTTTCTTTCCCCCTGGCTACTCTCTCTCTCTCTTCCCCCTGGCTACCTCTCTCACTCCTTTTCCCCCTGGCTACTTACCTCTCTCTCTCTCTCTCTCTCTCTCTCTCTCTCTCTCTCTCTCTCTCTCTCTCTCTCTCTCTCCCCTCTCTCTCTCTCTCTCTCTGTCTTTTCCCCCTGGCTACTTCTCCTCTCTTTCTTCCCCCTGGCTACTTACCTCTCTCTCTCTCTTTTCCCCCTGGCTACTTACTCTCTCTCTCTTTCCCCCTCTTTCCCTCCTGGCTACTTACTCTCTCTCTGTCTTTCCCCCTGGCTACTTACCTCTCTCTCTCTCTTTCCCCCTGGCTACTTACTCTCTCTCTGTCTTCTCTGTCCCCCTGGCTACTTACCTCTCCCCCTCTCTCTCTCTGTCTCCCCCTGGCTACTTACCTCTCTCTCTGTCTTTCCCCCTGTCTTTCCCCCTGGCTACTTACCTCTCTCTCTCTCTTTTTCCCCCTGGCTACATACCTCTCTCTCTCTCTTTACCTCTCTCTCTGTCTTCCCCCTGGCTACTTACCTCTCTCTCTGTCTTTTCCCCCTGGCTACTTACCTCTCTCTCTCCTCTCCTCTCTCTGTCTTTTTCCCCTGGCTACTTACCTCTCTCTCTCTCTCTTTTCCCCCCTGGCTACTTACCTCTCTCTCTCTCTTTCCCCCCTGGCTACTCTCTCTCTCTCTCCCCCTCTCTCTTCCTCTCCCCCCCCTGGCTACTTACTCTACCTCTCTCTGTCTTTCCCCCCTGGCTACTTACCTCTCTCTCTTCCCCTGGCTTTCCCCTGTGTCTTTCCCCCTGGCTGCTTACCTCTCTCTCTCTTTTTCCCCCTGTCTCTTACCTTTTCCCCCCCCTGGCTACTTACCTCTCTCTCTCTCTTCCCCCCTGGCTACTTACTCTCTCTCTCTGTCTTCCCCCCCTGGCTACTTACCTCTCTCTCTCTCTTCCCCCTGGCTACTTCTCTCTCTTTTCCCCCTCTCTTTCCTCTTTCTTTCCCCCTGGCTACTTACCTCTCTCTCCTCTCTTCTTTTCCCCCTGGCTACTTACCTCTCTCTCTCTCTTTCCCCCCTGGCTACTTACCTCTCTCTCTGTCTTTCCCCCTGGCTACTTACCTCTCTCTCTTTCCCCCTCTTTCCCCCTGGCTACTTACTCTCTCTCTCTCTTTCCCCCTGGCTACTTACCTCTCTCTCTCTTTCCCCCTGGCTACTTACCTCTCTCTCTCTCTTTTCCCCCTGGCTACTTACCTCTCTCTGTCTACTTACCTCTCTCTCTGTCTTTTTTCCCCCTGGCTACTTACCTCTCTCTCTCTTCCCCCCCTGTCTTTCCCCCTGCTACTTACCTCTCTCTCTCTCTTTCCCCCCTGGCTACTTACCTCTCTCTCTCTCTTTCTTTTCCCCTGCTACTTACCTCTCTCTCTCTCTCTCTTTCTTTTCCCCCTGGCTACTTACCTCTCTCTCTCTTTTTCCCCCTGGCTACTTACCTCTCCTCTCTGTCTTTTCCCCCTGGCTACTTACCTCTCTCTCTCTCTTTCCCCCCTGGCTACTTACCTCTCTCTCTCTCTTTTCCCCTGGCTACTTACCTCTCTCTCTCTCTGTCTTTTCCCCCCTGGCTACTTACCTCTTTCTCTCCTCTCTCTTTTCCCCCTGGTCTTTCCCCTGGCTACTTACCTCTCTCTCTCTCTTTCCCCCCTGGCTACTTACCTCTCTCTCTCTTTTCCCCCTGGCTACTTACCTCTCTCTCTCCTCTCTTTCCCCCTCTACTTACCTCTCTCTCTGTCTTCCCCCTGGCTACTCTCTCTCTGTCTTTCCCCTGGCTACTTACCTCTCTCTCTCTCTTTTTTTCCCCCTGGCTACTTACCTCTCTCTCTCTCTTTTCCCCCTGGCTACTTACCTCTCTCTCTCTCCCTCTCTCTCTTCCCCCTGGCTACTTACCTCTCTCTCTCTCTGTCTTTCCCCCCTGGCTACTTACCTCTCTCTCTCTGTCTTTCCCCCCTGGCTACTTACCTCTCTCTCTGTCTTTCCCCCTGGCTACTTACCTCTCTCTGTCTTTCCCCCTCTCTCTCTCTCTCTGTCTTCCCCCCTGGCTACTTACCTCTCTCTCCTTTCCCCCTCTCTCTCTCCTCTCTCTCTCTCTCTTTCCCCTGGCTACTTACTCTCTCTCTGTCTTCCCCCTGGCTCTCTCTCTCTCTCTCTTTTCCCCCTGGCTACTTACCTCTCTCTCTCTCTTTTCCCCCTGGCTACTTACCTCTCTCTCTCTTTTTCCCCCTGGCTACTTACCTCTCTCTCCCCTGGCTACTTACCTCTCTCTGTCTTTCCCCCTGGCTACTTACCTCTCTCTCTCTTTACCTCTCCCCCTCTCTCTGTCTTCCCCCCTGCTACTTACCTCTCTCTCTCTCTGTGTCTTTTCCCCCTGGCTACTTACCTCTCTCTCTCTCTTTCCCCCTGGCTACTTACCTCTCTCTCTCTCTTTGGCTCTACTTCTCCTCTCTCTCTCTCTCTGTCTTTTCCCCCTGGCTACTTACCTCTCTCTCTCTCTTCCTCCTCTGTCTTCCCCCTGGCTACTTACCTCTCTCTCTCTCTGTGTCTTTTCCCCCTGGCTACTTACCTCTCTCTCTCTCTTCCCCCTGGCTACTTACCTCTCTCTCTGTCTTTCCCCCTGGCTACTTACCTCTCTCTGTCTTTCCCCCTGGCTACTCCTCTCTCTTTCCCCCTGGCTACTTTTCCCTACTGGCTCTTACCCTGGCTACTTACCTCTCTCCCCCTCTACATACCTCTCTCTCTGTCTTCCCCCCTGGCTACTTACTCTCTCTCTCTTCCCCCTGGCTCTTACCTCTCTTTCCCCCCCCTGGCTACTTACCTCTCTCTCTCTCTTTCCCCCCCTGGCTACTTACCTCTCTCTCTCTCTTTCCCCCTGGCTACTTACCTCTCTCTCTGTCTTTCCCCCTGGCTACTTACCTCTCTCTCTGTCTTTTCCCCCTGGCTACTTACCTCTACTCTCTCTCTTCTTCCCCCTGGCTACTTCTCTGTACCTCTCTCTCTCTCTTTTCCCCCTGGCTACTTACCTCTCTCTCTCTTTTCCCCTTTACTTACCCCCTGTCTTTCCCCTGCTACTTACCTCTCTCTCTGTCTTTTCCCCCTGGCTACTTACCTCTCTCTCTGTCTTTCCCCCTGGCTACTTACCTCTCTCTCCCCTCTCTCTCTCTTTTCCCCCTGGCTCTTACCTCTCTCTCTTCTTTTCCCCCTGGCTACTTACCTCTCTCTGTTTTCCCCCTGGCTACTTACCTCTCTCTCTCTTTCCCCCTGGCTACTTACCTCTCTCTCTCTCTTTCCCCCCTGGCTACTTACCTCTCTCTCTTTCTTCCCCCCTGGCTACTTACCTCTCTTTCTCTCTGTGTCTTTTCCCCCCTGGCTACTTACCTATCTCTCTCTCTCTTTTCCCCCTGTCTACTTACCTCTCTTTCCCTCTCTGTATTTTCCCCCCTGGCAACTTACCTCTCTCTCTCTCTGTCTTTTCCCCCCTGGCTACTTATCTCTCTCTGTCTTTTCCACCTGGCTACTTACCTCTCTCTCTGTCTTTCCCCCCTGGCTACTTACCTCTCTCTCTGTCTTCCCCCTGGCTACTTACCACTCTCTCTGTCTTTCCCCCTGGCTACTTACCTCTCTCTCTGCCTTCCCCCCTGGCTACTTACCTCTCTCTCTCTCTCTGTCTTTTCCCCCCTGGCTACATACCTCTCTCTCTATCTTTTCCCCCTGGCTACTTACCTCTCTCTCCCCCTCTCTGTCTTTTCCCCCTGGCTACTTACCTCTCTCTCTCTCTCTCTTCTCTCCCCCTGGCTACTTACTCTCTCTCTCTCTCTTCCTCTCTTCTCTCTTACTCTCTCTCTCTTTTCCTCTCTCTCTCTCTTTTCCCCACTGGTCTTTTCCCCCTGGCTACTTACCCTCTCTCTCTCTCTCCTGGCTACTTACCTCTCTCTCTCTCTCTCTCTCCCCCTGGCTACTTACCTCTCTCTCTCTCTCTCTTCTGTCCCCCACTGGCTACTTACCTCTCTCTCTCTCTCTCTCTCTCTCTCTCTTTTTTTCCCCCTGGCTACTTACCTCTCTGTCTTTTCCCCCTGGCTACTTACCTCTCTCTCTGTCTTTTCCCCCTGGCTACTTACCTCCCTCTGTCTTTCCCCCTTGGCTACTTACCTCTCTCTCTGTCTTTTCCCCCCCTGGCTACTTACCTCTCTCTCTGTCTTTTCCCCCTGGCTACTTACCTCTCTCTCTGTCTTCCCCCCTGGCTACTTACCTCTCTCTCTGTCTTCCCCCTGGCTTTACCTCTCTCTGTCTTTCCCCCCTGGCTACTTACCTCTCTCTGTTTTTCCCCCTGGCTACTTACCTCTCTCTCTCTCTGTCTTTTCCCCACTGGCTACTTACCCCTCTCTCTCTCTCTCTCTCCCTCTCTGTCTTTTCCCCACTGGCTACTTACCTCTCTCTCTGTCTTTCCCCCCTGGCTACTTACCTCTCTCTCTGTCTTTTCCCCCCTGGCTACTTACCTCTCTCTGTCTTTCCCCCCCTGGCTACTTACCTCTCTCTCTGTCTTTTCCCCCTGGCTACTTACCTCTCTCTCTCTTTCCCCCCTGGCTACTTACCTCTCTCTGTCTTTCCCTTCTGGCTACTTACCTCTCTCTCTGTCTTTTCCCCCTGTCTACTTACCTCTCTCTCTGTCTTCCCCCCCTGGCTACTTACCTCTCTCTCTCTCTGTGTCTTTTCCCCCCTGGCTACTTTCCTCTCTCTCTCTCTTTTCCCCCCTGGCTACTTACCTCTCTCTGTTTTTCCCCCCTGGCTACTTACCTCTCTCTCTGTCTTCCCCCTGGCTACTTACCTCTCTCTGTCTTTCCCCCCTGGCTACTTACCTCTCTCTCTGTCTTTCCCCCCTGGCTACTTACCTCTCTCTCTGTCTTCCCCCCTGGCTACTTACCTCTCTCTCTCTGTGTGTCTTTTTCCCCCTGGCTACTTATCTATCGCTCTCTCTCTTTTCCCCCTGTCTACTTACCTCTCTTTCCCTCTCTGTATTTTCCCCCCTGGCAACTTACCTCTCTCTCTCTCTGTCTTTTCCCCCCTGGCTACTTACCTCTCTCTCTCTCTGTCTTTTCCCCCTGGCTACTTACCTCTCTCTCTCTCTTTTCCCCCTGGCTACTTACCTCTCTCTCTCTCTTCCCCCCCTGGCTACTTACCTCTCTCTCCATCTCTGTCTTTTCCCCCCTGGCTACTTACCTCTCTCTCCATCTCTGTATTTTCCCCCTTGGCAACTTACCTCTCTCTCTCTCTCTCTCTTTTCCCCCTAGCTACTTACCTCTCTCTCTCTCTCTCTCTCTCTCTCTCTCTCTCTCTCTCTCTCTCTCTCTCTCTCTCTCCCCCTGGCTCTCTCTCTCTCTCTCTCTTTCCCCGCTGGCTACTTACCTCTCTCTCTGTGTCTTTCCCCCTGGCTACTTACCTCTCTCTCTGTCTTTTCCCCCCTGGCTACTTACCTCTCTCTGTCTTTCCCCCTGGCTACTTACCTCTCTCTGTCTTTCCCCCTTGGCTACTTACCTCTCTCTCTGTCTTCCCCCCTGGCTACTTACCTCTCTCTCTCTTTTCCCCCTGGCTACTTACCTCTCTCTCTCTTTCCCCCCTGGCTACTTACCTCTCTCTGTCTTTCCCCCTGGTTCTTGGCTATTTACCTCTCTCTCTGTCTTCCCCCCTGGCTACTTACCTCTCTCTCTCCCCCCTGGCTACTTACCTCTCTCTCTGTCTTTTCCCCCCTGGCTACTTACCTCTCTCTCTGTCTTTTCCCCCTGGCTACTTACCTCTCTCTCTGTCTTTTCCCCCTGGCTACTTACCTCTCTCTCTGTCTTTCCCCCTGGCTACTTACCTCTCTCTCTGTCTTCCCCCCTGGCTACTTACCTCTCTCTCTGTCTTCCCCCTGGCTACTTACCTCTCTCTCTCTCTTCCCCCCCTGGCTACTTACCTCTCTCTCTGTCTTCCCCCTGGCTACTTACCTCTCTCTGTCTCTTTTCCCCCCTGGCTACTTACCTCTCTCTCCCTCTCTGTATTTTCCCCCCTGGCTACTTACCCCTCTCTCTCTCTCTCCCTCACTCTGTCTTTTCCCCACTGGCTACTTACCCCTCTCTCTCTCTCTCTCTCTCTCTGTCTTTTCCCCACTGGCTACTTACCTCTCTCTCTCTCTCTCTCTCTCTCTCTCTCTCTCTCTCTCTCTCTCTCTCTCTTTTCCCCACTGGCTACATACCTCTCTCTGTGTCTTCCCCCTGGCTACTTACCTCTCTCTGTCTTTCCCCCCTGGCTACTTACCTCTCTCTCTGTCTTCCCCCTGGCTACTTACCTCTCGCTCTGTCTTTTCCCCCCTGGCTACTTACCTCTATCTCCCTCTCTGTCTCTTCCCCACTGGCTACTTACCTCTCTCTCTGCCTTTTCCCCCTGGCTACTTACCTCTCTCTCTGTCTTCACCCACTGGCTACTTACCTCTCTCTCTGTCTTTTCTCCCCTGGCTACTTACATCTCTCTCTGTCTTCCCCCACTGGCTACTTACCTCTCTCTCTGTCTTTTCCCCCTGGCTACTTACCTCTCTCTACCTCTCTGTATTTTCCCCCCTGGCTACTTACCTCTCTCTCTCTCTCTCTCTTTTCCCCCCTGGCTACTTACCTCTCTCTCTGTCTTTTCCCCCTGGCTACTTACCTCTCTCTCTCTCTTTTCCCCCTGGCTACTTACATCTCTCTCTCTGTCTTTTCCCCCTGGCTACTTACCTCTCTCTCTCTCTTACCTCTTTCCCCCTGGCTACTTACCTCTCTCTCTGTCTTTCCCCCTGGCTACTTACATCTCTCTTTGTCTTCCCCCCTGGCTACTTACCTCTCTCTCTCTTTTCCCCCTGGCTACTTACCTCTCTCTCTGTCTTTTCCCCCTTGGCTACTTACATCTCTCTCTGTCTTCCCCCACTGGCTACTTACCTCTCTCTCTGTCTTTTCCCCCTGGCTACTTACCTCTCTCTCCCTCTCTATCTTTTCCCCCCTGGCTACTTACCTCTCTCTCCCTCTCTGTATCTTCCCCCCTGGCTACTTACCTCTCTCTCTCTCTCTCTCTCTTTTCCCCCCTGGCTACTTACCTCTCTCTCTGTCTTTCCTCCCTGGCTACTTACATCTCTCTCTGTCTTCCCCCACTGGGTACTTACATCTCTCTCTGTCTTTCCCCTCCTGGCTACTTACATCTCTCTCTGTCTTCCCCCCCTGGCTACTTACCTCTCTCTCTGTCTTTCCTCCCTGGCTACTTACCTCTCTCTCTGTCTTTCCCCCCCTGGCTACTTACATATCTCTCTCTCTCTTTTCCCCCCTGGCTACTTACCTCTCTCTCCCTCTCTATCTTTTCCCCCCTGGCTACTTACCTCTCTCTCCCTCTCTGTATTTTCCCCCTGGCTACTTACCTCTCTCTCTCTCTTTTCCCCCTGACTACTTACCTCTCTCTCTGTCTTTTCCCCCTGGCTAGTTTACTCTCTTTCTCTCTCTCTCTCTCTCCTTTTCCTCCCTGGCTACTTACCTCTCTCTCTCTCTTTCACCCCTGGCAACTTACCTCTCTCTTCTTTCCCCCTGGCTACTTACCTCTCTCTCTTGTTTCCCCCTGGCTAACTTACCTCTCTCTCCCTCTCTGTATTTTCCCCCTGGCTACTTACCTATCTCTCTCTCTGCCTTTTCCCCCTGGCTACTTACCTCTCTCTCTGTCTTCCCCCCCTGGTTACTTACCTCTCTCTCTGTCTTTTCCCCCTGGCTACTTACATCTCTCTCTGTCTTCCCCCACTGGCTACTTACCTCTCTCTCTCTCTTTCCCCTGGCTACTTACCTCTCTCTCTGTCTTTTCCCCCTGGCTACTTACATCTCTCTCTCTTCCCCCACTGGCTACGTACCTCTCTCTCTGTCTTTTCCCCCTGGCTACTTACCTCTCTCTCTCTCTCTCTTTTTTTCCCCCTGGCTACTTACCTCTCTCTCCCTCTCACTCTCTTCCGTGGCTTTTACCTCTCTCTCTGTCTTTCCCCCCTGGCTACTTACCTCTCTCTCTGTCTTTTCTCCCCTGGCTACTTACATCTCTCTCTGTCTTCCCCCACTGGCTACTTACCTCTCTCTCTGTCTTTTCCCCCTGGCTACTTACCTCTCTCTCTCTCTCTCTTTTCCCCCCTGGCTACTTACCTATCTCTCTCCCTCTCACTCTCTTCCCCCCTGGCTACTTACCTCTCTCTCTGTCTTCCCCCTGGCTACTTACCTCTCTCTCTCTCTCTCTTTTCCCCCTGGCTACTTACCTCTCTCTCTGTCTTTTCCCCCTGGCTACTCGTACCTCTCTCTCTGTCTTTTTCCCCCTGGCTACTTACCTCTTTCTCTCTCTGTCTTTTCCCCCCTGGCTACTTACCTCTCTCTCTCTCTCTTTTCCCCTCTCTCTCTCTCTCTTTTTTCCCCCTGGCTACTTACCTCTCTCTCTGTCTTTTCCCCCTGGCTGTTACCTCTCTCTCTCTCTCTCTCTCTCTGTCTTTTTTCCCCCTGGCTACTTACCTCTCTCTCTCTTTTCACCCCTGGCAACTTACCTCTCTCTCTTTTTCCCCCTGGCTACTTACCTCTCTCTCTTGTTTCCCCCTGGCTACTTACCTCTATCTCCCTCTCTGTCTCTTCCCCACTGGCTACTTACCTCTCTCTCTGCCTTTTCCCCCTGGCTACTTACCTCTCTCTCTGTCTTCACCCACTGGCTACTTACCTCTCTCTCTGTCTTTTCTCCCCTGGCTACTTACATCTCTCTCTGTCTTCCCCCACTGGCTACTTACCTCTCTCTCTCTCTTCCCCCTGGCTACTTACCTCTCTCTCTGTCTTTTCCCCCTGGCTACTCATCTCTCTCTGTCTTCCCCCCTGGCTACTTACCTCTCTCTCTGTCTTTTCCCCCTGGCTACTTACCTCTCTCTCTGTCTTTTCCCCCTGGCTACTTACCTCTCTCTCTCTGTCTTTTCCCCCTGGCTACTTACCTCTCTCTCCTCTCTGTCTTTTCCCCCTGGCTACTTACCTCTCTCTCTCTCTCTCTCTTTCCCCCTGACTACTTACCTCTCTCTCTGTCTTTCCCCCCCTGGCTACTTACCTCTCTCTCTCTCTCTCTGTCTTTTCCCCCCTGGCTACTTACCTCTCTCTCTCCCTTTCCCCCCCCTGGCTACTTACCTCTCTCTCTCTTTTCCCCCTCTCTTTCCCCCTGGCTACTTACCTCTCTCTCTGTCTTTTCCCCCTGGCTACTTACCTCTCTCTCTGTCTTCCCCCTGGTTACTTACCTCTCTCTCTCTGTCTTTTCCCCCTGGCTACTTACATCTCTCTCTGTCTTTTCCCCCTGGCTACTTACCTCTCTCTCTGTCTTTTCCCCCTGGCTACTTACCTCTCTCTCTGTCTTCCCCCACTGGCTACTTACCTCTCTCTCTGTCTTTTCCCCCTGGCTACTTACCTCTCTCTCTCTCTGTCTTTTCCCCCTGGCTACTTACCTCTCTCTCTCTCTCTCTCTTCCCCCTGGCTACTTCTCTCTCTGTCTTTTCCCCCTGGCTACTCTCTCTCTCTGTCTTCCCCCACTGGCTACTTACCTCTCTCTCTCTGTCTTCTGTCTTCCCCCACTGGCTACTTACCTCTCTCTCTCTGTCTTTTCCCCCTGGCTACTTACCTCTCTCTCTGTCTTTCCCCCTGGCTACTTACCTATCTCTCTGTCTTTTCCCCCTGGCTACTTACCTCTCTCTCTGTCTTTTCCCCCTGGCTACTTACCTCTCTCTCTGTCTTTTCCCCCTGGCTACTTACATCTCTCTCTGTCTTTTCCCCCTGGCTACTTACCTCTCTCTCTCTGTCTTTCCCCCTGGCTACTTACCTCTCTCTCTGTCTTTTCCCCCCTGCTACTTACATCTCTCTCTGTCCTTCCCCCACGGCTTCTTACCTCTCTCTCTGTCTTTTCCCCCTGGCTACTTACCTCTCTCTCTGTCTTTTTCCCCCTGGCTACTTACCTCTCTCTCTGTCTTTTCCCCCTGGCTACTTACCTCTCTCTCCCTCTCTGTCTTTTCCCCCCTGGCTACTTACCTCTCTCTCTCTCTCTTTTTCCCCCCTGACTACTTACCTCTCTCTCTGTCTTTCCCCCTGGCTAGTTTACCTCTCTCTCTTACTCTCTCTCTGTCTTTTCCTCCCTGGCAACTTACCTCTCTCTCTCTCCTTTCACCCCTGGCAACTTACCTCTCTCTCTCTTTCCCCCTGGCTACTTACCTATCTCTCTGCCTTTTCCCCCTGGCTACTTACCTCTCTCTCTGTCTTCCCCCCTGGTTACTTACCTCTCTCTCTGTCTTTTCCCCCTGGCTACTTACATCTCTCTCTGTCTTCCCCCTGGCTACTTACCTCTCTCTCTGTCTTTTCCCCCCTGGCTACTTACATCTCTCTCTGTCTTCCCCCACTGGCTACGTACCTCTCTCTCTGTCTTTTCCCCCCTGGCTACTTACCTCTCTCTCTCTCTCTCTTTTCCCCCCTGGCTACTTACCTCTCTCTCCCTCTCACTCTCTTCCCCACTGGCTACGTACCTCTCTCTCTGTCTTTCCCCCCTGGCTACTTACATCTCTCTCTGTCTTCCCCCACTGGCTACTTACCTCTCTCTCTGTCTTTTCCCCCCTGGCTACTTACATCTCTCTCTGTCTTCCCCCACTGGCTACTTACCTCTCTCTCTGTCTTTTCCCCCCTGGCTACTTACCTCTCTCTCCCTCTCACTCTCTTCCCCACTGGCTACTTACCTCTCTCTCTCTCTGTCTTTTCCCCCTGGCTACTTACCTCTCTCTCTCTGTCTTTTCCCCCTGGCTACTTACCTCTCTCTCTGTCTTTTCCCCCTGGCTACGTACCTCTCTCTCTGTCTTTTCCCCCTGGCTACTTACCTCTCTCTCCCTCTCTGTCTTTTCCCCCCTGGCTACTTACCTCTCTCTCTCTCTCTCTCTCTCTCTCTCTCTCTCTCTCTCTCTCTCTCTCTCTCTCTCTCTCTCTCTCTCTCTCTCTATCTCTCTTCCCCCCCTGGCTACTTACCTCTCTCTCTGTCTTTCCCCTCCTGGCTACTTACCTCTCTCTCTGTCTTCCCCCCCTTGCTACTTACCTCTCTCTCTGTCTTTCCTCCCTGGCTACTTACCTCTCTCTCTGTCTTTCCCCCCTGGCTACTTACCTCTCTCTCTCTCTTTCCCCCCTGGCTACTTACCTCTCTCTCTCTCTTTTCCCCCCTGGCTACTTACCTCTCTCTCTCTTTTCCCCCTGGCTACTTGCCTCTCTCTCTCTCTATCTTTTCCCCCCTGGCTACTTACCTCTCTCTCCCTCTCTGTATCTTCCCCCCTGGCTACTTACCTCTCTCTCTCTCTGTCTCTCTTTTCCCCCCTGGCTACTTACCTCTCTCTCTGTCTTTTCCCCCCCTGGCTACTTACCTCTCTCTCTCTCTCTCTTTTCTCCCCTGGCTACTTACCTCTCTCTCTGTCTTTCCCCTCCTGGCTACTTACATCTCTCTCTGTCTTCCCCCCCCTGGCTACTTACATCTCTCTCTCTCTTTTCCCCCATGGCTACTTACCTCTCTCTCTTTTCCCCCTGGCTACTTACCTCTCTCTCCTCTCTGTATCTTCCCCCCTGGCTACTTACCTCTCTCTCCCTCTCTGTATCTTCCCCCCTGGCTACTTACCTCTCTCTCCCTCTCTGTATTTCCCCCCTGGCTACTTACCTCTCTCTCTCTCTCTCTCTCTCTCTCTCTCTCTCTCTTTTTCCCCCTGACTACTTACCTCTCTCTCTGTCTTTTCCCCCCTGGCTACTTACCTCTCTCTCTCTCTCTGTCTTTTCCCCCCTGGCTACTTACCTCTCTCTCTGTCTTTCCCCCCCTGGCTACTTACCTCTCTCTCTCTTTCCCCCTGGCTAGTTTACCTCTCTCTCTCTCTCTCTCTCTGTCTTTTCCTCCCTGGCAACTTACCTCTCTCTCTCTCCTTTCACCCCTGGCAACTTACCTCTCTCTCTTTTCCCCCTGGCTACTTACCTCTCTCTCTTGTTTCCCCCCTGGCAACTTACCTCTCTCTCCCTCTCTGTATTTTCCCCCCTGGCTACTTACCTATCTCTCTGCCTTTTCCCCCTGGCTACTTACCTCTCTCTCTGTCTTCCCCCACTGGTTACTTACCTCTCTCTCTGTCTTTCCCCCTGGCTACTTACATCTCTCTCTGTCTTCCCCCACTGGCTACTTACCTCTCTCTCTCTCTTTTCCCCCCTGGCTACTTACCTCTCTCTCTGTCTTTTCCCCCTGGCTACTTACATCTCTTTCTGTCTTCCCCCACTGGCTACTTACCTCTCTCTCTGTCTTTTCCCCCTGGCTACTTACCTCTCTCTCTCTCTCTCTTTTCCCCCCTGGCTACTTACCTCTCTCTCCCTCTCACTCTCTTCCCCACTGGCTACGTACCTCTCTCTCTGTCTTCCCCCCTGGCTACTTACCTCTCTCTCTCTGTCTTTTCCCCCTGGCTACTTACCTCTCTCTCTGTCTTTTCCCCCTGGCTACGTACCTCTCTCTCTGTCTTTTCCCCCTGGCTACTTACCTCTCTCTCTGTCTTTTCCCCCTGGCTACGTACCTCTCTCTCTGTCTTTTCCCCCTGGCTACTTACCTCTCTCTCCCTCTCTGTCTTTTCCCCCTGGCTACTTACCTCTCTCTCTGTCTTTCCCCTCCTGGCTACTTACCTCTCTCTCTGTCTTCCCCCCCTGGCTACTTACCTCTCTCTCTGTCTTTTCCCCCTGGCTACGTACCTCTCTCTCTGTCTTTTCCCCCTGGCTACTTACCTCTCTCTCTGTCTTTTCCCCCTGGCTACGTACCTCTCTCTCTGTCTTTTCCCCCTGGCTACTTACCTCTCTCTCCCTCTCTGTCTTTTCCCCCCTGGCTACTTACCTCTCTCTCTGTCTTTCCCCTCCTGGCTACTTACCTCTCTCTCTGTCTTCCCCCCTGGCTACTTACCTCTCTCTCTGTCTTTCCTCCCTGGCTACTTACCTCTCTCTCTGTCTTTCCCCCCTGGCTACTTACCTCTCTCTCTCTCTCTCTCTGTCTTTTCCCCCTGGCTACTTACCTCTCTCTCTCTCTGTCTTTTTCCCCCTGGCTACTTACCTCTCTCTCCCTCTCTGTATTTTCCCCCCTGGCTACTTACCTCTCTCTCTCTCTCTCTCTCTCTCTCTCTTTTCCCCCCTGACTACTTACCTCTCTCTCTGTCTTTCCCCCTGGCTACTTACCTCTCTCTCTCTCTCTCTCTCTCTCTCTCTCTCTGTCTTTTCCCCCTGGCTACTTACCTCTCTCTCTGTCTTTTCCCCCCTGGCTACTTACCTCTCTCTCTCTGTCTTTTCCCCTCTGGCTACTTACCTCTCTCTCTGTCTTTTCCCCCCTGGCTACTTTACCTCTCTCTCTCTCACTCTCTCTTTTCCCCCCTGACTACTTACCTCTCTCTCTGTCTTTTCCCCCCTGGCTACTTACCTCTCTCTCTCTCTCTCTCTCTGTCTTTTCCCCCCTGGCTACTTACCTCATTCTCTGTCTTTTCCCCCCTGGCTACTTACCTCTCTCTCTGTCTTTTCCCCCTGGCTACTTACTCTCTCTCTCTGTCTTTTCCCCCCTGGCTACTTACCTCATTCTCTGTCTTTTCCCCCCTGACTACTTACCTCTCTCTCTGTCTTTTCCCCCCTGGCTACTTACCTCTCTCTCTCTCTCTCTCTCTCTCTCTCTCTCTGTCTTTTCCCCCCTGGCTACTTACCTCATTCTCTGTCTTTTCCCCCCTGGCTACTTACCTCTCTCTCTCTTTTCCCCCTGGCTAGTTTACCTCTGTCTCTCTCTCTCTGTCTTTTCCTCCCTGGCAACTTACCTCTCTCTCTCTCTCTCTCTCCTTTTTCACCCCTGGCAACTTACCTCTCTCTCTCTTCCCCCCCCTGGCTACTTACCTCTCTCTCTTGTTTCCCCCCTGGCAACTTACCTCTCTCTCCCTCTCTGTATTCCCCCCCTGGCTACTTACCTATCTCTCTGCCTTTTCCCCCTGGCTACTTACCTCTCTCTCTGTCTTCCCCCACTGGTTACTTACCTCTCTCTCTGTCTTTTCCCCCTGGCTACTTACATCTCTCTCTGTCTTCCCCCACTGTCTACTTACCTCTCTCTCTCTCTTTTCCCCCCTGGCTACTTACCTCTCTCTCTGTCTTTTCCCCCCTGGCTACTTACATCTCTCTCTGTCTTCCCCCACTGGCTACTTACCTCTCTCTCTGTATTTTCCCCCCTGGCTACTTACCTCTCTCTCTCACTGTCTTTTCCCCCCTGGCTACTTACCTCTCTCTCCCTCTTTGTATTTTCCCCCCTGGCTACTTACCTCTCTCTCTCTCTCTCTCTCTCTCTCTCTCTCTCTCTGTCTTTTCCCCCTGGCTACTTACCTCTCTCTCTGTCTTTTCCCCCCTGGCTACTTACCTCTCTCTCTCTGTCTTTTCCCCCTGGCTACTTACCTCTCTCTCCCTCGCTGTCTTTTCCCCCCTGGCTACTTACCTCTCTCTCCCTCTCTGTCTTTTCCCCCTGGCTACTTACCTCTCTCTCTCTCTCTCTCTCTCTCTCTCTCTCTCTCTCTCTCTCTCTCTCTCTCTCTCTCTCTCTCTCTCTCTCTCTCTCTCTCTCTCTCTCTGGCTACTTACCTCTCTCTCTCTCTCTGTCTTTTCCCCCTGGCTACTTACCTCTCTCTCTGTCTTTTCCCCCCTGGCTACTTACCTCTCTCTCTCTGTCTTTTCCCCCTGGCTACTTACCTCTCTCTCCCTCGCTGTCTTTTCCCCCCTGGCTACTTACCTCTCTCTCCCTCTCTGTCTTTTCCCCTGGCTACTTACCTCTCTCTCTCTCTCTCTCTCTCTCTCTCTCTCTCTCTCTCTCTCTCTTTCCCCCCTGGCTACTTACCTCTCTCTCTCTGTCTTTTCCCCCTGGCTACTTACCTCTCTCTCCCTCGCTGTCTTTTCCCACTGGCTACTTACCTCTCTCTCTGTCTTTCCCCCCCTGGCTACTTACCTCTCTCTCTGTCTTTTCCCCCCTGGCTACTTACCTCTCTCTCTGTCTTTTCCCCCCTGGCTACTTACCTCTCTCTCTGTCTTTTCCCCCTGGCTGCTTACCTCTCTCTGTCTTTTCCCCTGGCTACTAACCTCTCTCTCTGTCTTTCCCCCCTGGCTACCTACCTCTCTCTCTCTGTCTTTCCCCCCCTGGCTACTTACCTCTCTCTCTGTCTTTTCCTCCCTGGCTACGTACCTCTCTCTCTCTCTTTTCCCCCCTGGCTACTTACCTCTCTCTCCCTCTCTGTCTTTTCCCCCCTGGCTACTTACCTCTCTCTCCCTCTCTGTATCTTCCCCCCTGGCTACTTACCTCTCTCTTTCTCTGTCTTTTCCCCCTGGCTACTTACCTCTCTCTCCCTCTCTGTATCTTCCCCCCTGGCAACTTACCTCTCTCTCTCTCTCTTTTCCCCCCTGGCTACTTACCTCTCTCTCTGTCTTTTCCCCCTGGCTACTGGCTCTTACCTCTCTCTCTCTTTTCCCCCTGGCAACTTACCTCTCTCTCTCTTTCCCCCCCTGGCTACTCTCCTCTCTCTCTCTCTTCTTTCCCCCTGGCTACTTATCTCTCTCTGTCTTTTCCACCTGGCTACTTACCTCTCTCTCTGTCTTTCCCCCCTGGCTACTTACCTCTCTCTCTGTCTTCCCCCCTGGCTACTTACCTCTCTCTCTGTCTTTTCCCCCCTGGCTACTTACCTCTCTCTCTCTCTTTTCCCCCTGGCTACTTACCTCTCTCTCTCTCTTTCCCCCCTGGCTACTTACCTCTCTCTCTCTCTTTCCCCCCTGGCTACTTACCTCTCTCTCTCCCCCTCACTTCTTCCCCTGGCTACTCCTCTCTCTCTGTCTTTCCCCCTGGCTACTTACCTCTCTCTCTGTCTTTTCCCCCACTGGCTACTTACCTCTCTCTCTGTCTTTTCCCCCTGGCTACTTACATCTCTCTCTGTCTTTTCCCCACTGGCTACTTACCTCTCTCTCCGCTCTGTCTTTTCCCCCTGGCTACTTACCTCTCTCTCTCTCTCTCTCTCTCTTCCCCACTGGCTACTTACCTCTCTCTCTCTCTCTCTTTTCCCCCTGGCTCTCTTACCTCTCTCTCTCTGTCTTTTCCCCCACTGGCTACTTACCTCTCTCTCTGTCTTTTCCCCCCTGGCTACTTACCTCTCTCTCTCTCCCCCTGTCTTTTCCCCCCCCTGGCTACTTACCTCTCTCTCTCTCTCTCTCTCTCTCTCTCTCTCCTCTCTCTCTCTCTTTTCTTACCTCTCTCTCTCCCCTCTACTTACCTCTCTCTCTCTTCTCTTTTCCCCCTGGCTACTTACCTCTCTCTCTCTCTTTCCCCCCTGGCTACTTACCTCTCTCTCTCTCTTTCCCCCCCTGGCTACTTACCTCTCTCTCTCTTTCCTCCCTGGCTACTTACCTCTCTCTCTGTCTTTCCCCCTGGCTACTCTTTCCCCCCTGGCTACTTACCTCTCTCTCTCTCTTTCCCCCCTGGCTACTTACCTCTCTCTCTCTCCCCCCTTTCCCCTCTCTCTCTTTCCCCCTGCTACTTACCTCTCTCTCTCTCTTTTCCCCCCTTTTCCCCCTGGCTACTTACCTCTCTCTCTCTCTTTCCCCCCTGGCTACTTACCTCTCTCTCTCTCTCTCTCTCTCTTTCCCCCTGGCTACTTACCTCTCTCTCTCTCTTTTCCCCCCTGGCTACTTACCTCTCTCTCTCTCTCCCCCTGGCTACTTACCTCTCTCTCTGTCTTTCCCCCTGGCTACTTACCTCTCTCTCTCTCTTTTCCCCCCTGGCTACTTACCTCTCTCTCTCTCTTTTTCCCCCTGGCTACTTACCTCTCTCTCTCTTTCCCCCCCTGGCTACTTACCTCTCTCTCTCTCTTTCTTTCCCCCTGGCTACTTACCTCTCTCTCTCTCTCTGTTCTTCCCTGGCTACTTACCTCTCTCTCTCTCTCTTCCCCCCTGGCTACTTACCTCTCTCTCTCTCTCTCTCTCTCCCCCCTGGCTACTTACCTCTCTCTCTTTCCCCCCTGGCTACTTACCTCTCTCTCTCTCTTTTCCCCCTGGCTACTTACCTCTCTCTCTCTCTCTGTCTTCCCCCCTGGCTACTTACCTCTCTCTCTCTCTTTCCCCCCTGGCTACTTACCTCTCTCTCTCTTTTCCCCCTGGCTAGTTTACCTCTCTCTCTCTCTCTCTCTCTCTTTTCCCCCTGGCTACTTACCTCTCTCTCTCTCTCTTTTCCCCCTGGCTACTTACCTCTCTCTCTCTTTCCCCCCTGGCTACTTACCTCTCTCTCTTTTTCCCCCTGGCTACTTACCTCTCTCTCTCTCTCTCTTTTCCCCCATGGCTACTTACCTCTCTCTCTCTCTTTCCCCCTGGCTACTTACCTCTCTCTCTCTCTTTTTCCCCCTGGCTACTTACCTCTCTCTCTCTCTTTTCCCCCTGGCTACTTACCTCTCTCTCTGTCTTCCCCCCCTGGCTACTTACCTCTCTCTCTCTCTTTCCCCCCTGGCTACTTACCTCTCTCTCTCTCTTTTCCCCCCCCCTGGCTACTTACATCTCTCTCTCTGTCTTCCCCCCCTGGCTACTTACCTCTCTCTCTGTCTTTTCCCCCTGGCTACTTACCTCTCTCTCTCTCTCTTTTTTCCCCCTGGCTACTTACCTCTCTCTCTCTCTTTTCCTCTCTTCCCTCTCTCTCTACCCCCTCTACCTCTCTCTCTCTCTCCCCCCCCTCTCTACTTACCCTCTCTCTCTCTCTCTTTTCCCCCTGGCTACTTACCTCTCTCTCTGTCTTTTCCCCCTGGCTACTTACCTCTCTCTCTCTTTTCCTCTCTCTCTCTCTCTTTTCCCCCTGGCTACTTACCTCTCTCTCTCTCTCTTTTCCCCCTGGCTACTTACCTCTCTCTCTTTCTCCCCCTGGCTACTTACATCTCTCTCTCTCTTTTCCCCTGGCTACTTACCTCTCTCTCTCTTTTCCCCCTGGCTACTTACCTCTCTCTCCCTCTCTCTGTCTTTTTCCCCTGGCTACTTACCTCTCTCTCTCTCTCTTTTCCCCCTGGCTACTTACCTCTCTCTCTCTCTTTTTCCCCCTGGCTACTTACCTCTCTCTCTCTCTTTCCCCCTGGCTACTTACCTCTCTCTCTCTCTTTTCCCCCCCTGGCTACTTACCTCTCTCTCTCTCTTTTCCCCCTGGCTACTTACCTCTCTCTCTCTTTTCCCCCCTGGCTACTTACCTCTCTCTCTCTCTCTTTTCCCCCATGGCTACTTACCTCTCTCTCTCTCTTTCCCCCTGGCTACTTACCTCTCTCTCTCTCTTTCCCCCTGGCTACTTACCTCTCTCTCTCTCTCTTTCCCCCTCTCTCCTCTCTCTTTTTCCCCCTGGCTACTTACCTCTCTCTCTCTTCCCCCTGGCTACTTACCTCTCTCTCTCTCTCTTTCCCCCCTGGCTACTTACCTCTCTCTCTCTCTTTCCCCCTCTCTCTCTCTCTCTTTTTCCCCTGGCTACTTACCTCTCTCTCTTTTCCCCCTGGCTACTTACCTCTCTCTCTCTCCCCCTCTTCTCTCTCTTCCCCCTGGCTGATCTCTCTCTCCTCTTTCCCCCTGGCTACTTACCTCTCTCTCTCTCTTTTCCCCCTGGCTACTTACCTCTCTCTCTTTCTCTTTCCCCCTGGCTACTTACCTCTCTCTCTCTCTTTTCCCCCTGGCTACTTACCTCTCTCTCTCTCTCTCTCTTTTTCCCCTGGCTACTTACCTCTCTCTCTCTTTTTCCCCCTGGCTACTTACCTCTCTCTCTCTCTTTCTCTACTTTCCCCCTTTCCCCCCCTGGCTACTTACCTCTCTCTCTCTTTTTCCCCCCTGGCTACTTACCTCTCTCTCTCTCTTTTCCCCCTGGCTACTTACCTCTCTCTCTCTCTTTGTCTCTTTCCCCCTGGCTACTTACCTCATTCTCTCTCTTTTCCCCCTGGCTACTTACCTCTCTCTCTCTTTTCCCCCTGGCTACTTACCTCTCTCTCTCTCTTTTCCCCCCTGGCTACTTACCTCTCTCTCTCTCTCTTTCTTTTCCCCCCCTGGCTACTTACCTCTCTCTCTCTCTTTTCCCCCTGGCTACTTTCCTCTCTCTCTCTTTTTCCCCCTGGCTACTTACCTCTCTCTCTCTCTCTCTCTTTTTCCCCCTGGCTGACTTACCTCTCTCTCTCTCTCTCTTTCCCCCCCTGGCTACTTACCTCTCTCTCTCTTCTCTTTCCCCCTGGCTACTTACCTCTCTCTCTCTCTCTTTCCCCCTGGCTACTTACCTCTCTCTCTCTCTCTTTCCCCCCTGGCTACTTACCTCTCTCTCTCTCTTTTTTCCCCCTGGCTACTTACCTCTCTCTCTCTCTTTTCCCCCTGGCTTTACTCCTCTCTCTCTGTCTTTCCCCCTGGCTACTTACCTCTCTCTCTCTCTTTTCCCCCTGGCTACTTACCTCTCTCTCTCTCTTTTCCCCCCTGGCTACTTACCTCTCTCTCTCTTTTTCCCCCTGGCTACTTACCTCTCTCTCTCTCTTTCCCCATGGCTACTTACCTCTCTCTCTCTCTTTTCCCCCTGGCTACTTACCTCTCTCTCTCTCTTTCTCTCTTTCCCCCTGGCTACTTACCTCTCTCTCTCTCTTTTTCCCCCTGGCTACTTACCTCTCTCTCTCTCTCTTTCCCCCTTCTCTCTCTCTCTCTCTCTCTTTTCCCCTGGCTACTTACCTCTCTCTCTCTTTTCCCCCTGGCTACTTACCTCTCTCTCTCTCTTTTCCCCCCCCTGGCTACTTACCTCTCTCTCTCTTTCTCTTTCCCCCCTGGCTACTTACCTCTCTCTCTCTCTCTTTTTCCCCTGGCTACTTACCTCTCTCTCTCTCTCTTTCCCCCTGGCTACTTACCTCTCTCTCTCTCTTTCCCTCTCTTCTCTTCCTCTTTCTCTCTCTCTCTCTCTCTCTTCCCCCCCTGGCTACTTACCTCTCTCTCTCTCTCTCTCTTTTTTCCCCCTGGCTACTTACCTCTCTCTCTCTCTTTTCCCCCTGGCTACTTACCTCTCTCTCTCTCTTCCACCTGGCTACTTACCTCTCTCTCCCTCTTTCTCTCTTTTCCCCCTGGCTACTTACCTCTCTCTCTCTTTCCCCCTGGCTACTTACCTCTCTCTCTCTTTTCCCCCTGGCTACTTACCCTCTCTCTCTCTCTCTCCCCCTGGCTACTTACCTCTCTCTCTCTTTTCCCCCCTGGCTACTTACCTCTCTCTCTCTCTCTCTTCTCCCCCCTGGCTACTTACCTCTCTCTCTCTCTTTTCCCCCTGG
>NC_060187.1:77286226-77291226 GCF_021184085.1 Oncorhynchus gorbuscha
TACCTCTCTCTCTCTCTTTTCCCCCCTGGCTACTTACCTCTCTCTCTCTCTCTCTTTCCCCCTGGCTACTTACCTCTCTCTCTCTCTTTCCCCCTGGCTGCTTACCTCTCTCTCTCTCTCTTTTCCCCCTGGCTACAGACCTCTCTCTCTTTCCCCCTGGCTACTTACCTCTCTCTCTCTTTTCCCCCCTGGCTACAGACCTCTCTCTCTTTCCCCCTGGCTACTTACCTCTCTCTTTTCCCCCCTGGCTACTTACCTCTCTCTCTCTTTTCCCCCTGGCTACTTACCTCTCTCTCTCTCTTTTCCCACCTGGCTACTTACCTCTCTCTCTCTCTTTCTCTTTCCCCCTGGCTACTTACCTCTCTCTCTCTATTTTCCCTCCTGGCTACTTACCTCTCTCTCTTTCTCCCCCTGGCTACTTACCTCTCTCTCTCTCTCTCTCTCTCTCTCTCTCTCTCTCTCTTTCCCCCTGGCTGCTTACCTCTCTCTCTCTCTCTTTCTCCCTGACTGCTTACCTCTCTCTGGCTGTCCCTGTGTAATCACAGACCCATTTAAACACACTTTTATACACTACCTCTGACTCGCGGTTAAGAGTGTGACCGCGGCCCGGGCTTTTATAGGCCTTAATGTGTCCTGCAGTCACATTGGCAACCAGGCTATCGCTCCCCACACTCCGGAGGAGAGAGGATGAGGGGAGATGAGAGAGAGACAGCAAGAGAGAGATACAGAGAGAGAGAGACAGAGAGAGAGAGAGAGAGAGAGAGAGAGAGAGAGAGAGAGAGAGAGAGAGAGAGAGAGAGAGAGACAGAAGAGAGAGAGAGATACAGAGAGAGAGAGAGAGAAGAGAGGAGAGAGAGAGAGAGAGAGAGAGAGAGAGAGAGAGAGAGAGAGAGAGAGAGAGAGAGGGGAGAGAGACAGCAGAGGAGAGAGAGAGAAGAGAGAGAGAGAGAGAGAGAGAGAGAGAGAGAGAGAAGAGAGAGAGAAGAGAGAGAGAACAGAGAGAGAGAGAGAGGAAGAGAGAGAGACAAAGCAAGAGAGAGAGAGAAGAGAGAGAGAGAGAGAGAGAGAGAGAGAGAGAGAGAGAGAGAGAGAGAGAGAGAGAGAGAGAGAGAGAGAGACAGCAAGAGAGAGACAGCAAGAGAGAGAGGGAGAGAGAGAGAGCAAGAGAGAGAGAGAGAAAGAGTAAGAGACAGCAATAGAGAGAGAGAGAGAGAGAGAGAGAGAGAGAGAGAGAGAGAGAAGAGAGAGAGAGAGAGAGAGAGAGAGAGAGAGAGAGAGACAGACAGACAGACAGACAGACAGACAGACAGACAGACAGACAGACAGACAGACAGACAGACAGACAGACAGACAGACAGACAGACAGACAGACAGACAGACAGTACCATGCACGGCGACTCAGCCAGGCTGAAAAGGAAGGAAAGAGGATGAAAGAGGAGGGTCGTGTGACAAAATGGACAGGATACAGGAGAGTCAAAAGGAAGGGGAGAGAGGTCATTTAGTCACACCCACCCCTCTACCCCCCTGTACCTCCCCAATCCACTTCACAAACAGACAAAGGGACCAAGTGGTACACCCCTTGTACAGAAAAAGGAGGGGTCTCACACATTTTCTCCTTCTTAATCTTGGCAACCAACTGGGGTATTGTGGTCAGTCCATAAACCTGTATGAATCTACTATATGATGAATAACCCCAACTCTCCCCATAACTGAGAGAGAGATAAGGGGAGAAGGAAGGCTTACAACAGTTTGAAAGGGGTAAAGAGAGAGAACAAAGAAAGGAGGATGATGGAAGCATACAACAGATTAATTCAAGGACAGAGAAGAGGAAGGAGAGAGGGGAGGAAGGAGAGAGGGGAGTAAAGAGAGAGGGGAGGAAGGAGAGAGGGGAGGAAGGAGAGAGGGGAGGAAGGAGCAAGGGGAAGAAGGAGAGTGGGGAGTAAAGAGAGAGGGGAGGAAGGAGAGAGGGGAGGAAGGGGAGAGGGGAGGAAGGAGAGAGGGGAGGAAGGAGCGAGGGGAGGAAGGAGAGAGGGGAGTAAAGAGAGAGGGGAGGAAGGAGAGAGGGGAGGAAGGAGCGAGGGGAGGAAGGAGAGAGGGGAGTAAAGAGAGGGGGAGGAAGGAGAGGGGGAGGAAGGAGAGAGGGGAGGAAGGGGAGAGGGGAGGAAGGAGCGAGGGGAGGAAGGAGCGAGGGGAGGAAGGAGAGAGGGGAGTAAAGAGAGAGGGGAGGAAGGAGAGAGGGGAGGAAGGAGAGAGGGGAGGAAGGGGAGAGGGGAGGAAGGAGAGGGGAGGAAGGAGAGAGGGGAGGAAGGAGAGAGGGAAGGAAGGAGAGAGGTGGAAAAGGATGGAGGGGAGGAAGGGGAGAGGGGAGGAAGGAGAGAGGGGAGGAAGGGGAGAGGGGAGGAAGGAGAGAGGGAAGGAAGGAGAGAGGTGGAAAAGGAGAGAGGGGAGGAAGGAGAGAGGAGGAAGGAGAGAGGGGAAAGGAGAGAGGAGGAGAGAGGGAAATGTGGAGATAACATTTTTTGAGAATTTCCCTTTTTGTAAACGATTGGTATATTCAGTGTGGTTGTGGATGTAGGTTTGTGTGTGTGTGTGTGTGTGTGAGAGAGAGAGAGCGAGAGAGAGAGAGAGAGAGAGAGAGAGAGAGAGAGAGAGAGAGAGAGAGAGAGAGAGAGAGAGAGAGAGAGAGAGAGAGAGAGAGAGAGACAGAAGGCCCAACATTGGCTAGTGATGGTTCACGAACATCTCTCTCTGAAACACCAATGTAATTTCACAACAACACCTCACACAGTCTTACATAGCAGCATCCCCAACACACACACACACACACACACACACACACACACGCACACGCACACGCACACGCACACGCACACGCACACGCACACACACACACACACACACACACACACACACACACACACACACACACACACACACACAGACTGAAGGACAGCAGATGAACCCCAGGGGTTAACAGGACCTCTTCATAATCATAAATCTTATCAGCTAAATGAAATGGAGAGAAGCTCCCCTGATTCCGGCTGTGCAGGGCTGGGGGGTGGGAACCAATCAAACCTCTGGACTTTATTGGTCTTTTTATTGTCTAAACGCACCGGCAAACCGGCCAGTGGCAGGAGAGAAAACCATCAGCAATCAACAACAACACAGACAGCGGAGGGGAAATACAGCAGTATTGTTGTCCAGTCATCCCGGTTGGCCTCGTGGGCCTTATAGATTTGTTCTAATAAATAAAAAAGATTGCAATTATCTATCTATCTACAATCAACAGTCAACCAATCTGTGTTCCGCATGCAATCAACAGTGAACCAATCTGTGTTCCACATTCAATCAACAGTCAACTAATCTGTGTTCCACATACAATCAACCGTCAACCAATCTGTGTTCCTCATACAATCAACAGTCAACCAATCTGTGTTCCACGTACAATCAACAGTCAACCAATCAATATACCATATTCTTATCGGCAGACTCAGTAGCCTCGGTTTTTCGGATGACTGCCTTGCCTGGTTCACCAATTACTTTGCAGACAGAGTTCAGTGTGTCAAATCGGAGGGCATGCTGTCCGGTCCTCTGGCAGTCTCTATGGGGGTGCCACAGGGTTCAATTCTCGGGCCGACACTTTTCTCTGTATATATCAATGATGTTGCTCTTGCTGCGGGCGATTCCCTGATCCACCTCTACGCAGACAACACCATTCTATATACTTTCGGCCCGTCATTGGACACTGTGCTATCTAACCTCCAAACGAGCTTCAATGCCATACAACACTCCTTCCGTGGCCTGCAACTGCTCTTAAACGCTAGTAAAACCAAATGCATGCTTTTCAACCGATCGCTGCCTGCACCCGCATGCCCGACTAGCATCACCACCCTGGATGGTTCCGACCTTGAATATGTGGACACCTATAAGTACCTAGGTGTCTGGCTAGAC
Organism: Oncorhynchus gorbuscha; assembly: GCF_021184085.1. NCBI lineage: Eukaryota > Metazoa > Chordata > Actinopteri > Salmoniformes > Salmonidae > Oncorhynchus > Oncorhynchus gorbuscha. The sequence goes on from NC_060187.1 coordinate 77,290,178, forward strand.
TGCAAACTCTCCTTCCAGACTCATATCAAACATCTCCAATAGAAAATCAAATCAAGAGTCGGCTTTCTATTCCGCAAAAAAGCCTCCTTCACTCACGCCGCCAAGCTTACCCTAGTAAAACTGACTATCCTACCGATCCTCGACTTTGGCGATGTCATCTACAAAATGGCTTCCAACACTCTACTCAGCAAACTGGATGCAGTTTATCACAGTGCCATCCGTTTTGTCACTAAAGCACCTTATACCACCCACCACTGCGACTTGTATGCTCTAGTCGGCTGGCCCTCGCTACATATTCGTCGCCAGACCCACTGGCTCCAGGTCATCTACAAGTCCATGCTAGGTAAAGCTCCGCCTTATCTCAGTTCACTGGTCACGATGGCAACACCCATCCGTAGCACGCGCTCCAGCAGGTGTATCTCACTGATCATCCCTAAAGCCAACACCTCATTTGGCCTCGTTTCATTCCAGTATCTGCTGCCTGTGACTGGAATGAATTGCAAAAATCGCTGAAGTTGGAGACTTTTATCTCCCTCACCAACTTCAAACATCAGCTATCTGAGCAGCTAACCGATTGCTGCAGCTGTACATAGTCTATTGGTAAATAGCCCACCCATTTTCACCTACCTCATCCCCATACTGTTTTTATTTATTTACTTTTCTGCTCTTTTGCACACCAATATCTCTACCTGTACATGACCATCTGATCATTTATCACTCCAGTGTTAATCTGCAAAATTGTAATTATTCGCCTACCTCCTCATGCCTTTTGCACACAATGTATATAGACTCCCCTTTTTTCTACTGTGTTATTGACTTGTTAATTGTTTACTCCATGTTTAACTCTGTGTTATCTGTTCACACTGTTATGCTTTATCTTGGCCAGGTCGCAGTTCGAAATGAGAACTTGTTCTCAACTAGCCTACCTGGTTAAATAAAGGGAAAAAAAAAAAAAAAAAAGAAATCTGTGTTCAACATACAATCAACAGTCAACCAATCTGTGTTCCACATACAATCAACAGTCAACCAATCTGTGTTCAACATACATT
>NC_060187.1:77298432-77365932 GCF_021184085.1 Oncorhynchus gorbuscha
GGATACTAGAGTGATGGAGGTAGATATGTATAGGGGTAAGGTGACAGGGATATTGGAGTGATGGAGGTAGATATGTATAGGGGTAAGGTGACAGGGATATTGGAGTGATGGAGGTAGATGTGTATAGGGGTAAGGTGACAGGGATATTGGAGTGATGGAGGTAGATATGTATAGGGGTAAGGTGACAGGGATACTGGAGTGATGGAGGTAGATATGTATAGGGGTAAGGTGACAGGGATACTAGAGTGATGGAGGTAGATATGTATAGGGGTGAGGTGACAGGGATACTAGAGTGATGGAGGTAGATATGTATAGGGGTAAGGTGACAGGGATATTGGAGTGATGGAGGTAGATGTGTATAGGGGTAAGGTGACAGGGATATTGGAGTGATGGAGGTAGATGTGTATAGGGGTAAGGTGACAGGGATACTAGAGTGATGGAGGTAGATGTGTATAGGGGTAAGGTGACAGGGATACTAGAATGATGGAGGTAGATATGTATAGGGGTAAGGTGACAGGGATACTAGAATGATGGAGGTAGATATGTATAGGGGTAAGGTGACAGGGATACTGGACTAATGGAGGTAGATATGTATAGGGGTAAGGTGACAGGGATACTAGAATGATGGAGGTAGATATGTATAGGGGTAAGGTGACAGGGATACTAGAATGATGGAGGTAGATATGTATAGGGGTAAGGTGACAGGGATACTGGAGTAATGGAGGTAGATATGTATAGGGGTAAGGTGACAGGGATACTAGAATGATGGAGGTAGATGTGTATAGGGGTAAGGTGACAGGGATACTGGAGTAATGGAGGTAGATATGTATAGGGGTAAGGTGACAGGGATACTAGAATGATGGAGGTAGATGTGTATAGGGGTAAGGTGACAGGGATACTAGAATGATGGAGGTAGATATGTATAGGGGTAAGGTGACAGGGATACTAGAATGATGGAGGTAGATATTTATAGGGGTAAGGTGACAGGGATACTAGAATGATGGAGGTAGATGTGTATAGGGGTAAGGTGACAGGGATACTAGAGTGATGGAGGTAGATATGTATAGGGGTAAGGTGACAGGGATACTAGAATGATGGAGGTAGATATGTATAGGGGTAAGGTGACAGGGATACTAGAATGATGGAGGTAGATGTGTATAGGGTAGAGGACAGGGATACTAGAGTGATGGAGGTAGATATGTATAGGGGTAAGGTGACAGGGATACTAGAGTGATGGAGGTAGATATGTATAGGGGTAAGGTGACAGGGATACTAGAGTGATGGAGGTAGATATGTATAGGGGTAAGGTGACAGGGATACTAGAGTGATGGAGGTAGATGTGTATAGGGGTAAGGTGACAGGGATACTAGAGTGATGGAGGTAGATATGTATAGGGGTAAGGTGACAGGGCTACTGGAGTGATGGAGGTAGATGTGTATAGGGGTAAGAGGACAGGGATACTAGAGTGATGGAGGTAGATGTGTATAGGGGTAAGGTGACAGGGATACTAGAGTGATGGAGGTAGATATGTATAGGGGTAAGGTGACAGGGATACTAGAATGATGGAGGTAGATATGTATAGGGGTAAGGTGACAGGGATACTAGAATGATGGAGGTAGATGTGTATAGGGGTAAGAGGACAGGGATACTAGAGTGATGGAGGTAGATATGTATAGGGGTAAGGTGACAGGGATACTAGAGTGATGGAGGTAGATATGTATAGGGGTAAGGTGACAGGGATACTAGAGTGATGGAGGTAGATATGTATAGGGGTAAGGTGACAGGGATACTAGAGTGATGGAGGTAGATGTGTATAGGGGTAAGGTGACAGGGATACTAGAGTGATGGAGGTAGATATGTATAGGGGTAAGGTGACAGGGCTACTGGAGTGATGGAGGTAGATGTGTATAGGGGTAAGAGGACAGGGATACTAGAGTGATGGAGGTAGATGTGTATAGGGGTAAGGTGACAGGGATACTAGAGTGATGGAGGTAGATGTGTATAGGGGTAAGGTGACAGGGATACTAGAGTGATGGAGGTAGATATGTATAGGGGTAAGGTGACAGGGATACTAGAGTGATGGAGGTAGATGTGTATAGGGGTAAGAGGACAGGGATACTAGAGTGATGGAGGTAGATATGTATAGGGGTAAGGTGACAGGGATACTAGAGTGATGGAGGTAGATGTGTATAGGGGTAAGAGGACAGGGATACTAGAGTGATGGAGGTAGATATGTATAGGGGTAAGGTCACAGGGATACTAGAGTGATGGAGGTAGATATGTATAGGGGTAAGGTGACAGGGATACTAGAGTGATGGAGGTAGATGTGTATAGGGGTAAGAGGACAGGGATACTAGAGTGATGAAGGTAGATATGTATAGGGGTAAGGTGACAGGGATACTAGAGTGATGGAGGTAGATATGTATAGGGGTAAGGTGACAGGGATACTAGAGTGATGGAGGTAGATGTGTATAGGGGTAAGGTGACAGGGATACTAGAGTGATGGAGGTAGATATGTATAGGGGTAAGGTGACAGGGATACTAGAGTGATGGAGGTAGATGTGTATAGGGGTAAGAGGACAGGGATACTAGAGTGATGGAGGTAGATATGTATAGGGGTAAGGTGACAGGGATACTAGAGTGATGGAGGTAGATGTGTATAGGGGTAAGAGGACAGGGATACTAGAGTGATGGAGGTAGATATGTATAGGGGTAAGGTCACAGGGATACTAGAGTGATGGAGGTAGATATGTATAGGGGTAAGGTGACAGGGATACTAGAGTGATGGAGGTAGATGTGTATAGGGGTAAGAGGACAGGGATACTAGAGTGATGAAGGTAGATATGTATAGGGGTAAGGTGACAGGGATACTAGAGTGATGGAGGTAGATATGTATAGGGGTAAGGTGACAGGGATACTAGAGTGATGGAGGTAGATGTGTATAGGGGTAAGGTGACAGGGATACTAGAGTGATGGAGGTAGATATGTATAGGGGTAAGGTGACAGGGATACTAGAGTGATGGAGGTAGATATGTATAGGGGTAAGGTGACAGGGATACTGGAGTGATGGAGGTAGATATGTATAGGGGTAAGGTGACAGGGATACTAGAGTGATGGAGGTAGATATGTATAGGGGTGAGGTGACAGGGATAGAGTGATGGAGGTAAGGGTAAGGTGACAGGGATATTGGAGTGATGGAGGTAGATGTGTATAGGGGTAAGGTGACAGGGATATTAGAGTGATGGAGGTAGATATGTATAGGGGTAAGGTGACAGGGATACTAGAGTGATGGAGGTAGATGTGTATAGGGGTAAGGTGACAGGGATACTAGAATGATGGAGGTAGATATGTATAGGGGTAAGGTGACAGGGATACTAGAATGATGGAGGTAGATATGTATAGGGGTAAGGTGACAGGGATACTGGACTAATGGAGGTAGATATGTATAGGGGTAAGGTGACAGGGATACTAGAATGATGGAGGTAGATATGTATAGGGGTAAGGTGACAGGGATACTAGAATGATGGAGGTAGATATGTATAGGGGTAAGGTGACAGGGATACTGGAGTAATGGAGGTAGATATGTATAGGGTAAGGTGACAGGGATACTAGAATGATGGAGGTAGATGTGTATAGGGGTAAGGTGACAGGGATACTAGAGTGATGGAGGTAGATATGTATAGGGGTAAGGTGACAGGGATACTAGAATGATGGAGGTAGATGTGTATAGGGGTAAGGTGACAGGGATACTAGAGTGATGGAGGTAGATATGTATAGGGGTAAGGTGACAGGGATACTAGAATGATGGAGGTAGATATTTATAGGGGTAAGGTGACAGGGATACTAGAATGATGGAGGTAGATATGTATAGGGGTAAGGTGACAGGGATACTAGAGTGATGGAGGTAGATATGTATAGGGGTAAGGTGACAGGATACTAGAATGATGGAGGTAGATATGTATAGGGGTAAGGTGACAGGGATACTAGAATGATGGAGGTAGATGTGTATAGGGGTAAGAGGACAGGGATACTAGAGTGATGGAGGTAGATATGTATAGGGGGTAAGGTGACAGGATACTAGAGTGATGGAGGTAGATATGTATAGGGGTAAGGTGACAGGGATACTAGAGTGATGGAGGTAGATATGTATAGGGGTAAGGTGACAGGGATACTAGAGTGATGGAGGTAGATATGTATAGGGGTAAGGTGACAGGGATACTAGAGTGATGGAGGTAGATATGTATAGGGGTAAGGTGACAGGGATACTGGAGTGATGGAGGTAGATGTGTATAGGGGTAAGAGGACAGGGATACTAGAGTGATGGAGGTAGATGTGTATAGGGGTAAGGTGACAGGGATACTAGAGTGATGGAGGTAGATATGTATAGGGGTAAGGTGACAGGGATACTAGAATGATGGAGGTAGATATGTATAGGGGTAAGGTGACAGGGATACTAGAGTGATGGAGGTAGATGTGTATAGGGGTAAGAGGACAGGGATACTAGAGTGATGGAGGTAGATATGTATAGGGGTAAGGTGACAGGGATACTAGAGTGATGGAGGTAGATATGTATAGGGGTAAGGTGACAGGGATACTAGAGTGATGGAGGTAGATATGTATAGGGGTAAGGTGACAGGGATACTAGAGTGATGGAGGTAGATGTGTATAGGGGTAAGGTGACAGGGATACTAGAGTGATGGAGGTAGATATGTATAGGGGTAAGGTGACAGGGCTACTGGAGTGATGGAGGTAGATGTGTATAGGGGTAAGAGGACAGGGATACTAGAGTGATGGAGGTAGATGTGTATAGGGGTAAGGTGACAGGGATACTAGAGTGATGGAGGTAGATGTGTATAGGGGTAAGGTGACAGGGATACTAGAGTGATGGAGGTAGATATGTATAGGGGTAAGGTAGGGATACTAGAGTGATGGAGGTAGATGTGTATAGGGGTAAGAGGACAGGGATACTAGAGTGATGGAGGTAGATATGTATAGGGGTAAGGTGACAGGGATACTAGAGTGATGGAGGTAGATATGTATAGGGGTAAGAGGACAGGGATACTAGAGTGATGGAGGTAGATATGTATAGGGGTAAGGTGACAGGGATACTAGAGTGATGGAGGTAGATATGTATAGGGGTAAGGTGACAGGGATACTAGAGTGATGGAGGTAGATGTGTATAGGGGTAAGAGGACAGGGATACTAGAGTGATGAAGGTAGATATGTATAGGGGTAAGGTGACAGGGATACTAGAGTGATGGAGGTAGATATGTATAGGGGTAAGGTGACAGGGATACTAGAGTGATGGAGGTAGATGTGTATAGGGGTAAGGTGACAGGGATACTAGAGTGATGGAGGTAGATATGTATAGGGGTAAGGTGACAGGGATACTAGAGTGATGGAGGTAGATGTGTATAGGGGTAAGAGGACAGGGATACTAGAGTGATGGAGGTAGATATGTATAGGGGTAAGGTGACAGGGATACTAGAGTGATGGAGGTAGATGTATAGGGGTAAGAGGACAGGGATACTAGAGTGATGGAGGTAGATATGTATAGGGGTAAGGTCACAGGGATACTAGAGTGATGGAGGTAGATATGTATAGGGGTAAGGTGACAGGGATACTAGAGTGATGGAGGTAGATGTGTATAGGGGTAAAGAGGACAGGGATACTAGAGTGATGAAGGTAGATATGTATAGGGGTAAGGTGACAGGGATACTAGAGTGACAGGTAGATATGTATAGGGGTAAGTGACAGGGATACTAGAGTGATGGAGGTAGATGTGTATAGGGGTAAGGTGACAGGGATACTAGAGTGATGGAGGTAGATATGTATAGGGGTAAGGTGACAGGGATACTAGAGTGATGGAGGTAGATATGTATAGGTAAGGTGACAGGGATACTAGAGTGATGGAGGTAGATATGTATAGGGGTAAGGTGACAGGGATACTAGAGTGATGGAGGTAGATATGTATAGGGTAAGGTGACAGGGATACTAGAGTGATGGAGGTAGATATGTATAGGGGTAAGGTGACAGGGATACTAGAGTGATGGAGGTAGATATGTATAGGGGTAAGGTGACAGGGATACTAGAGTGATGGAGGTAGATATGTATAGGGGTAAGGTGACAGGGATACTAGAGTGATGGAGTAGATATAGATAGGTGACAGGGATATAGATGAAGGTAAGGTGACAGGGATACTAGGAGTGATGGAGGTAGATGTGATGACAGGGATACTAGAGTGATGGATAGATGTATAGGGGTAAGGTGACAGGGATACTAGAGTGATGGAGGTAGATATGTATAGGGGTAAGGTGACAGGGATACTAGAGTGATGGAGGTAGATATGTATAGGGGTAGGTGACAGGGATACTAGAGTGATGGAGGTAGATATGTATAGGGGTAAGGTGACAGGGATACTAGGGATACTAGGGGTAAGGTGAGGGATACTGATGGAGGTAGATATGTATAGGGGTAAGGTGACAGGGATACTAGAGTGATGGAGGTAGATGTGTATAGGGGTAAGGTGACAGGGATACTAGAGTGATGGAGGTAGATATGTATAGGGGTAAGGTGACAGGGATACTAGAGTGATGGAGGTAGATGTGTATAGGGGTAAGGTGACAGGGATACTAGAGTGATGGAGGTAGATATGTATAGGGGTAAGGTGACAGGGATACTAGAGTGATGGAGGTAGATATGTATAGGGGTAAGGTGACAGGGATACTAGAGTGATGGAGGTAGATATGTATAGGGGTAAGGTGACAGGGATACTAGAGTGATGATATGTATAGGTAGATATGTATGGAGGGATATGTATAGGGGTGAGGTGACAGGGATACTAGAGTGATGGAGGTAGATATGTATAGGGGTAAGGTGACAGGGATACTAGAGTGATGGAGGTAGATATGTATAGGGGTAAGGTGACAGGGATACTAGAGTGATGGAGGTAGATATGTATGTAAGAGGACAGGGATACTAGAGTGATGGAGGTAGATATGTATAGGGGTAAGGTGACAGGGATACTAGGTGACAGGGTAGATGATGGAGGTAGATATGTATAGGGGTAAGGTGACAGGGATACTAGAGTGATGGAGGTAGATGTGTATAGGGGTAAGGTGACAGGGATACTAGAGTGATGGAGGTAGATATGTATAGGGGTAAGGTGACAGGGATACTAGAGTGATGGAGGTAGATATGTATAGGGGTAAGGTGACAGGGATACTAGAGTGATGGAGGTAGATATGTATAGGGGTAAGGTGACAGGGATACTAGAGTGATGGAGGTAGATATGTATAGGGGTAAGGTGACAGGGATACTAGAGTGATGGAGGTAGATATGTATAGGGGTAAGGTGACAGGGATACTGGAGTGATGGAGGTAGATATGTATAGGGGTAAGGTGACAGGGATACTAGAGTGATGGAGGTAGATGTGTATAGGGTAAGGTGACAGGGATACTAGAGTGATGGAGGTAGATGTGTATAGGGGTAAGGTGACAGGGATACTAGTGATGGAGGTAGATATGTATAGGGGTAAGGTGACAGGGATACTAGAGTGATGGAGGTAGATATGTATAGGGGTAAGGGACAGGGATACTAGAGTGATGGAGGTAGATATGTATAGGGGTAAGGTGACAGGGATACTAGAGTGATGGAGGTAGATATGTATAGGGGTAAGGTGACAGGGATACTAGAGTGATGGAGGTAGATATGTATAGGGGTAAGGTGACAGGGATACTAGAGTGATGGAGGTAGATATGTATAGGGGTAAGGTGACAGGGATACTAGAGTGATGGAGGTAGATGTGTATAGGGGTAAGAGGACAGGGATACTAGAGTGATGGAGGTAGATATGTATAGGGGTAAGGTGACAGGGATACTAGAGTGATGGAGGTAGATATGTATAGGGGTAAGGTGACAGGGATACTAGAGTGATGGAGGTAGATATGTATAGGGGTAAGGTGACAGGGATACTAGGTAGATATGTATGGAGGTAGATACTAGAGTGATATAGGTGTATAGGGGTAAGAGTGACAGGGATACTAGAGTGATGGAGGTAGATATGTATAGGGGTAAGGTGACAGGGATACTAGAGTGATGGAGGTAGATGTGTATAGGGGTAAGAGGACAGGGATACTAGAGTGATGGAGGTAGATATGTATAGGGGTAAGGTCACAGGGATACTAGAGTGATGGAGGTAGATATGTATAGGGGTAAGAGTGACAGGGATACTAGAGTGATGGAGGTAGATATGTATAGGGGTAAGAGTGACAGGGATACTAGAGTGATGAAGGTAGATATGTATAGGGGTAAGGTGACAGGGATACTAGAGTGATGGAGGTAGATATGAGGGGTAGGTGACAGGGATACTAGAGTGATGGAGGTAGATATGTATAGGGGGTAAGGTGACAGGGATACTAGAGTGATGGAGGTAGATATGTATAGGGGTAAGGTGACAGGGATACTAGAGTGATAAGGTGACAGGGATACTAGAGTGATGGAGGTAGATATGTATAGGGGTAAGGTGACAGGGATACTAGAGTGATGGAGGTAGATATGTATAGGGGTAAGGTGACAGGGATACTAGAGGTGATGGAGGTAGATATGTATAGGGGTAAGGTGACAGGGATACTAGAGTGATGGAGGTAGATATGTATAGGGGTAAGGTGACAGGGATACTAGAGTGATGGAGGTAGATATGTATAGGGGTAAGGTGACAGGGATACTAGAGTGATGGAGGTAGATATGTATAGGGGTAAGGTGACAGGGATACTAGAGTGAGGTAGATGTGTATATGGACAGGTAGATGGAGGTAGATATGTATAGGGGTAAGGTGACAGGGATACTAGAGTGATGGAGGTAGATATGTATAGGGGTAAGGTGACAGGGATACTAGAGTGATGGAGGTAGATGTATAGGGGTAAGGTGACAGGGATACTAGAGTGATGGAGGTAGATATGTATAGGGGTAAGGTGACAGGGATACTAGAGTGATGGAGGTAGATATGTATAGGGGTAAGGTGACAGGGATACTGGAGTGATGGAGGTAGATATGTATAGGGGTAAGGTGACAGGGATACTGGAGTGATGGAGGTAGATATGTATAGGGGTAAGGTGACAGGGATACTAGATGGAGGTAGATATGGGGGTAAGGTAGGGATACTGTGATGGAGGTAGATATGTATAGGGGTAAGGTGACAGGGATACTAGAGTGATGGAGGTAGATATGTATAGGGGTAAGGTGACAGGGATACTAGAGTGATGGAGGTAGATATGTATAGGGGTAAGGTGACAGGGATACTGGAGTGATGGAGGTAGATATGTATAGGGGTAAGGTGACAGGGATACTAGAGTGATGGAGGTAGATATGTATAGGGGTGAAGGTAGATATGTATAGGGGACAGGGGAGTGATGGAGGTAGATATGTATAGGGGTAAGGTGACAGGGATACTAGAGTGATGGAGGTAGATATGTATAGGGGTAAGGTGACAGGGATACTAGAGTGATGGAGGTAGATATGTATAGGGGTAAGGTGACAGGGATACTAGAGTGATGGAGGTAGATATGTATAGGGGTAAGGTGACAGGGATACTAGAGTGATGGAGGTAGATATGTATAGGGGTAAGGTGACAGGGATACTAGAGTGATGGAGGTAGATATGTATAGGGGTAAGGTGACAGGGATACTGATGGAGGTAGATATGTATGGAGGTGACAGGGATACTAGAGTGAGATAGATATGTATAGGGGTAAGGTGACAGGGATACTAGAGTGATGGAGGTAGATATGTATAGGGGTAAGGTGACAGGGATACTAGAGTGATGGAGGTAGATATGTATAGGGGTAAGGTGACAGGGATACTAGAATGATGGAGGTAGATATGTATAGGGGTAAGGTGACAGGGATACTAGAGTGATGGAGGTAGATATGTATAGGGGTAAGGTGACAGGGATACTAGAGTGATGGAGGTAGATATGTATAGGGGTAAGGTGACAGGGATACTAGTGATGGAGGTAGATATGTATAGGGGTAAGGTGACAGGGATACTGGAGTGATGGAGGTAGATATGTATAGGGGTAAGGTGACAGGGATACTAGAGTAATGGAGGTAGATATGTATAGGGTAAGGTGACAGGGATACTGGACAGGAGGTAGATACTAGTAAGGTGACAGGGATGGATGGAGGTAGATATGTATAGGGGGAGGTGACAGGGATACTAGAGTGATGGAGGTAGATATGTATAGGGGTAAGGTGACAGGGATACTAGAGTGATGGAGGTAGATATGTATAGGGGTAAGGTGACAGGGATACTAGAATGATGGAGGTAGATATGTATAGGGGTAAGGTGACAGGGATACTAGTGATGGAGGTAGATATGTATAGGGTAAGGTGACAGGGATACTGGAATGATGGAGGTAGATATGTATAGGGGTAAGGTGACAGGGATACTAGAATGATGGAGGTAGATATGTATAGGGGTAAGGTGACAGGGATACTAGAATGATGGAGGTAGATATGTATAGGGGTAAGGTGACAGGGATACTAGAATGATGGAGGTAGATATGTATAGGGGTAAGGTGACAGGGATACTAGGGGAGGTGACAGGGATACTGGAGTGATGGAGGTAGATATGTATAGGGGTAAGGTGACAGGGATACTAGAGTGATGGAGGTAGATATGTATAGGGGTAAGGTGACAGGGATACTAGAGTGATGGAGGTAGATATGTATAGGGGTAAGGTGACAGGGATACTAGAATGATGGAGGTAGATATGTATAGGGGTAAGGTGACAGGGATACTAGAGTGATGGAGGTAGATATGTATAGGGGTAAGGTGACAGGGATACTAGAGTGATGGAGGTAGATATGTATAGGGGTAAGGTGACAGGGATACTAGAGTGATGGAGGTAGATATGTATAGGGGTAAGGTGACAGGGATACTAGAGTGATGGAGGTAGATATGTATAGGGGTAAGGTGACAGGGATACTAGAATGATGGAGGTAGATATGTATAGGGGTAAGGTGACAGGGATACTAGAATGATGGAGGTAGATATGTATAGGGGTAAGGTGACAGGGATACTAGAGTGATGGAGGTAGATATGTATAGGGGTAAGGTGACAGGAATACTAGAATGATGGAGGTAGATATGTATATGGACAGGGATAGAGTGATGGAGGTAGATATGTATAGGGGTAAGGTGACAGGGATACTGGAGTGATGGAGGTAGATATGTATAGGGGTAAGGTGACAGGGATACTGGAGTGATGGAGGTAGATATGTATAGGGGTAAGGTGACAGGGATACTGGAGTGATGGAGGTAGATATGTATAGGGGTAAGGGACAGGGATACTAGAGTGATGGAGGTAGATATGTATAGGGGTAAGGTGACAGGGATACTAGAGTGATGGAGGTAGATATGTATAGGGGTAAGGTGACAGGGATACTAGAGTGATGGAGGTAGATATGTATAGGGGTAAGGTGACAGGGATACTAGAGTGATGGAGGTAGATATGTATAGGGGTAAGGTGACAGGGATACTAGAGTGATGGAGGTAGATATGTATAGGGGTAAGGTGACAGGGATACTAGAGTGATGGAGGTAGATATGTATAGGGGTAAGGTGACAGGGATACTAGAGTGATGGAGGTAGATATGTATAGGGGTAAGGTGACAGGGATACTAGAGTGATGGAGGTAGATATGTATAGGGGTAAGGTGACAGGGATACTAGAGTGATGGAGGTAGATATGTATAGGGGTAAGGTGACAGGGATACTAGAGTGATGGAGGTAGATGTGTATAGGGGTAGGTGACAGGGATACTAGGTGATGGAGGTAGATATGTATAGGGGTAAGGTGGGATACTAGAGTGATGAAGGTAGATATGTATAGGGGTAAGGTGACAGGGATACTAGAGTGATGGAGGTAGATATGTATAGGGGTAAGGTGACAGGGATACTGGAGGTAGATATGTATAGGGGTAAGGTGACAGGGATACTGGAGTGATGGAGGTAGATATGTATAGGGGTAAGGTGACAGGGATACTGGACTAATGGAGGTAGATATGTATAGGGGTAAGGTGACAGGGATACTAGAGTGATGGAGGTAGATATGTATAGGGGTAAGGTGACAGGGATACTAGAGTGATGGAGGTAGATATGTATAGGGGTAAGGTGACAGGGATACTGGAGTGATGGAGGTAGATATGTATAGGGGTAAGGTGACAGGGATACTAGAGTGATGGAGGTAGATATGTATAGGGGTAAGGTGACAGGGGGATGACTAGGTAGATATGGAGGTAGGGATATGTGATGGAGGTAGATATGTATAGGGGTAAGGTGACAGGGATACTAGAGTGATGGAGGTAGATATGTATAGGGGTAAGGTGACAGGGATACTGGAATGATGGAGGTAGATGTGTATAGGGGTAAGGTGACAGGGATACTAGAATGATGGAGGTAGATATGTATAGGGGTAAGGTGACAGGGATACTAGAATGATGGAGGTAGATATGTATAGGGGTAAGGTGACAGGAATACTAGAATGATGGAGGTAGATATGTATAGGGGTAAGGTGACAGGGATACTGGAGTGATGGAGGTAGATATGTATAGGGGTAAGGTGACAGGGATACTAGAGTGATGGAGGTAGATATGTATAGGGGTAAGGTGACAGGGATACTAGAGTGATGGAGGTAGATGTGTATAGGGGTAAGGTGACAGGGATACTAGAGTGATGGAGGTAGATATGTATAGGGGTAAGGAGACAGAGATACTGGAGTGATGGAGGTAGATATGTATAGGGGTAAGGTGACAGGGATACTAGAGTGATGGAGGTAGATATGTATAGGGGTAAGAGGACAGGGATACTAGAGTGATGAAGGTAGATATGTATAGGGGTAAGAGGACAGGGATACTAGAGTGATGGAGGTAGATATGTATAGGGGTAAGGTGACAGGGATACTAGAGTGATGGAGGTAGATGTGTATAGGGGTAAGAGGACAGGGATACTAGAGTGATGGAGGTAGATATGTATAGGGGTAAGGTCACAGGGATACTAGAGTGATGGAGGTAGATATGTATAGGGGTAAGGTGACAGGGATACTAGAGTGATGGAGGTAGATGTGTATAGGGGTAAGAAGACAGGGATACTAGAGTGATGAAGGTAGATATGTATAGGGGTAAGGTGACAGGGATACTAGAGTGATGGAGGTAGATATGTATAGGGGTAAGAGGACAGGGATACTAGAGTGATGGAGGTAGATATGTATAGGGGTAAGGTGACAGGGATACTAGAGTGATGGAGGTAGATATGTATAGGGGTAAGGTGACAGGGATACTAGAGTGATGGAGGTAGATATGTATAGGGGTAAGAGGACAGGGATACTAGAGTGATGGAGGTAGATATGTATAGGGGTAAGGTGACAGGGATACTAGAGTGATGGAGGTAGATATGTATAGGGGTAAGGTGACAGGGATACTGGAGTGATGGAGGTAGATATGTATAGGGGTAAGGTGACAGGGATACTGGAGTGATGGAGGTAGATATGTATAGGGGTAAGGTGACAGGGATACTAGAGTGATGGAGGTAGATATGTATAGGGGTAAGGTGACAGGGATACTAGAGTGATGGAGGTAGATATGTATAGGGGTAAGGTGACAGGGATACTAGAGTGATGGAGGTAGATATGTATAGGGGTAAGGTGACAGGGATACTAGAGTGATGGAGGTAGATATGTATAGGGGTAAGGTGACAGGGATACTAGAGTGATGAAGGTAGATATGTATAGGGGTAAGAGGACAGGGATACTAGAGTGATGGAGGTAGATATGTATAGGGGTAAGGTGACAGGGATACTAGAGTGATGGAGGTAGATATGTATAGGGGTAAGGTGACAGGGATACTAGAGTGATGGAGGTAGATATGTATAGGGGTAAGGTGACAGGGATACTAGAGTGATGGAGGTAGATATGTATAGGGGTAAGGTGACAGGGATACTGGAGTGATGGAGGTAGATATGTATAGGGGTAAGGTGACAGGGATACTAGAATGATGGAGGTAGATATGTATAGGGGTAAGGTGACAGGGATACTAGAATGATGGAGGTAGATGTGTATAGGGGTGTGAGATACTAGAATGATGGAGGTAGATATGTATAGGGGTAAGGTGACAGGGATACTAGAATGATGGAGGTAGATATGTATAGGGGTAAGGTGACAGGGATACTAGAATGATGGAGGTAGATATGTATAGGGGTAAGGTGACAGGGATACTAGAGTGATGGAGGTAGATATGTATAGGGGTAAGGTGACAGGGCTACTGGAGTGATGGAGGTAGATATGTATAGGGGTAAGGTGACAGGGATACTGGAATGATGGAGGTAGATGTGTATAGGGGTAAGGTGACAGGGATACTAGAATGATGGAGGTAGATATGTATAGGGGTAAGGTGACAGGGATACTAGAATGATGGAGGTAGATATGTATAGGGGTAAGGTGACAGGGATACTAGAATGATGGAGGTAGATGTGTATAGGGGTAAGAGTGACAGGGATATGGAGGTAGATATGTATAGGGGTAAGGTGACAGGGATACTAGAATGATGGAGTAGTAGATGTGTATAGGGGTAAGGTAGATATGGTGACAGGGATACTAGAATGTTATGGAGGTAGATGTGTATAGGGGTAAGGTGACAGGGATACTGAGTGATGGAGGTAGATATGTATAGGGTAAGGTGACAGGGATACTGGAGTGATGGAGGTAGATGTGTATAGGGGTAAGGTGACAGGGATACTAGAATGATGGAGGTAGATGTGTATAGGGGTAAGGTGACAGGGATACTGAGTGATAGAGGTAGATATGTATAGGGGTAAGGTGACAGGGATACTAGAGTGATGGAGGTAGATGTATAGGGGTAAGGTGACAGGGATACTAGAATGATGGAGGTAGATGTGTATAGGGGTAAGGTGACAGGGATACTAGAGGTAGATATGTATGATGGAGGTAGATATGTGTATAGGGGTAAGGTGACAGGGATACTAGAATGATGGAGGTAGATGTGTATAGGGGTAAGGTGACAGGGATACTAGTGATGGAGGTAGATATGATAGGGGAGGTAGATACTGTGATGGAGGTAGGTATAAGGTGACAGGGATACTAGAATGATGGAGGTAGATATGTATAGGGGTAAGGTGACAGGGATACTAGAGTGATGGAGGTAGATATGTATAGGGGTAAGGTGACAGGGATACTGGAGTGATGGAGGTAGATATGTATAGGGGGGAGGAGACAGGGATACTAGAGTGATAGAGGTAGATATGTATAGGGGTAAGGTGACAGGGATACTAGAATGATGGAGGTAGATATGTATAGGGGTAAGGGGGCTAGTCAACAGTATAAAATCAAATCAAATTGTAATAGTCACATGCGCCAAATATATACAATATGAAATGCAACATGAAATGCCTACTTACAAGCTCTTAACCAACAATCCAGTTCAAGACCCCACAGCGTCCCCCCCCCAACCCCTCCACACACACACACACTGAACTCAAGGCATGTTGTGGCTGTCTTAACACGTGAGTAACACTCAACAGGACAGAACACTCAACATGTCACCTGGCTAAATGAGTGTGTTATTTACCACTCCACACTCTGCCTGCCCATCATCCTCCCACCAATCAGCACGCTGTATCCCTCACCTCCCGACCCCGAGCTCGTCACCATGGTGATGGTGGTGATGCTGAATAAATACGAAATAAACATATCAGGCGGTGATGCAACCAGTCAGGATGCTCTCGATGGTGTAGCTGTAGAACTTTTTGATGATCTGTGGACCAATGCCAAATATTTTCAGTCTCCTAAGGGGGAAAAGGTGTTGTCGGGCCCTCTTCACAACTGTCTTGGTGTGTTTGGACCATGATCATTTGTTGGTGAGGTGGACACCAAGGATCTTGATACTCTCGACCCACTCCACTTCAGTCCTGTCGATGTTAATGGAGGCATGTCCGGCCCTCCTTTTTCTATAGCCTACGATCAGCTCCTTTGTCTTGCTCACATTGAGAGAGATGTTGCTGTCCTGGCACCACACTGCCAATTCTCTGACCTCCTCCCTATAGGCTGGCTCATTGTTGTCTTGTCGGTGATCAGGCCTACCTCTGTGTCGTCAGCTAACTTAATGATGGTGTTGAAGTCGTGCTTGGCCACAGAGTCGTGGGTGAGCAGGAAGTACAGGAGGGGACTAAGCACATACCTCTGAGGGGCCCCAGTGTTGAGAATCCGCGTGGCAGATGTGTTGTTACCTACCCTTACCACCTGGGGGCGGCCCATCAGGAAGTCCAGGATCCAGTTGCAGAGGGAGGTGTTTAGTCCCAGGGTCCTTAGCGATGAGTGATGAGCTTTGAGGGCACTATGTTGTTGAACGCTGCGCTGTAGTCAATGAACAACATTCTCACATAGGTGTTCCTTTTGTCCAGGTGGGAAAGGGCAGTGTGGAGTGCAATAGAGACGGCATCATCTGTGGATCTGTTGGGGCAGTATGCAAATTGGAGTGGGTCTAGGGTTTCTGGGATGATGGTGTTGATGTGAGCCATGACCAGCCTTTCAAAGCACTTCATGGCTACCGACGTGAGTGCAGCTTGCATATTAGTGTGTGCGCAGGTGTGTGGAATCAGTACAAATGTATGTGCCTATTATGTGTGAGAGAACAAATGATGACGGAGTGAGTGCGTGTTGGAGTGACAGTTTGTGTGAGTGTGCAAAGAGGCAAACTATTGAAATAAAAGGTCAATAAAGATACAATAATATAATTAAGTCAGATAGTCTGTGTCGCTATGTTGTTAGCTATTTATCAGTCGTATTGCTTGGGGTGGGGGCGAACTTGACAATGTCACGGCAACTTGCGGGAGGTGGGTTCAGAGGAACAACAACAAAAACTGTGTGCAACAAACATGTGCCTGATGAGAGCCATAACTGATTCTACGTGCAACTGACATTGGACTTTCCACTTTAAAAGTTATATTCCGTTATCAGATGAAAATGGTTAACTCCCCTCACATCCCAGTGGGACAAAAGCATGTAAGCTTCGTACACACACACAGTTTGCACAACTTGTTCAAACTCAACTTGTTTTGTCTCTTGGTCTTCTTCCAGAGCCACAGACGTGGTGTAGAGCACACACTGTGTGTGTAATTAAGTAAGGAAGGGTATGAGTTACCCTGATGAGGCCATGGGAGGCCATGTGAGACCCCGGCAGAGAGAGAGAGCAAGACTGCACCACTGAACAGAGCAAAGCTGTGTGCCAACTGTCGAGGGCCTGAGGACCACAGAGGGGAGGGAGGCAGATCGATGGCGAACAAACAGCTGTTGGATACAGTGATTCCATTACTACCCTATAGTGGATCAAAACATTCCTTTTGGCAAATGTAAACAATATTGCCCCTCTGGTGGCTGAGCTTATGGTGACAGCAGGAGAGCAACACCACCACACCGAGAAAACCTCAACTAGCTGGAAGGGGAGGAGAAATCACTGCTACTGTGCTCCTGAACTATGTGGAGGAAATCATCAGACCCCAAGCTGCAGCACACTGTCAGATAAGTCATCAGGAAAATATGCAGTAATGTTCTGTAGCAGCAATAGTACAGAGAGCGGGAACAGTGTGGTGCCTTAACTCATACAAAGAGACAACAACAAACCTATATTATTCCTGATGGATTATTGAATTTCTCTCTTTCATTATCTGTCTCTTCTCTCACTCCTAATCTCTCTCTCTTTCTCTCTCACTCTCTTTTTCCATCTCTCTCTCTCTTCCTCACTCTCTTTCCCTCTCTCTCTTACTCCATACACACATATATATGTATATACATGTATTGAGAGTATGGAGTATATATATATATATATATACATATCGCTCTTTTACTGTCTTTCTCTCCATCTCCATCTCACTCGGTTCTCTCCTGTGGCTCCTCCTCCTTGTCTCTCATCGCCCTGCTGTCAGTATCTATGAGGCTGTGTAGACTGCAGTAAACTGGGGGATGAGTTTGTGCTGCCATTGTGTCATTCTACAGCGGCGTCTGGGAGCATAGAGGAATAAGGT
Organism: Oncorhynchus gorbuscha; assembly: GCF_021184085.1. Classification (NCBI taxonomy): domain Eukaryota; kingdom Metazoa; phylum Chordata; class Actinopteri; order Salmoniformes; family Salmonidae; genus Oncorhynchus; species Oncorhynchus gorbuscha. The sequence continues at coordinate 77,316,519 of NC_060187.1, forward strand.
CTTATCTGAGAGCAGTAATTTGATCTGGCATCGGGAGCATGTCTCTGTCCCCTGCTCCCCATTCTCTCAGCTTTCATGTGCCAGTCAACCCAGCTGGAAGACTCTGTAAAAACCTTTTTTTGTCAGCCTTTTGGTAGTGAGAAGGAACAACTATTATGAGTTAACCTTCCTTTCAGATAACAGGGAATTGGTTAGCCTTGTTGCCAGGAAGGTATTTCACAGTGTGCTGACCATACATGCACAACAAGCAGACACACACTCACACTATCCTGTCCAACAACATCAATGCGCTGCCAAAGATTGTTTAGGTCAACAGAGGCCAGACTATCTATAAAAGAACAGAGCATTGACTGGTCAGATACACATACACACACTGACACACACACAGTCAAACATTCACCACGGATGTCCAGTCCTTTAAACTCTCCTCCAGCTCTCTCATACCTTCACACACCTCGACCAACGATAACAGCTCACTTATATCCTTATATCCAGGAGCTTCTGCTTGTTTTCATCTTCCCTAAATCCTCTTCTTCAACTTCTTCTGTGTCTTGTTTCTATGGAAATGGCTGCATCTCCAACTGTACAACTGTGAGTAATCATGAAATCCCTCTCAAGTCCTATACAGGAGTGAGTGACCTGCTCATGTGCTCTGTGCTGCACTGGGGATCAGACAGACTAAAAAAACACTCCAATGCATTTAGGAGCTCAGAGTCTCCAGGAGCAGAGGAAGAGGCTACTGTCATCTGTCATCTACCCTGTGCCAGACTCCATCTGAGGGGGATGTAACAAGCCTGACATGGGTATGGGCATGGGGACAGGCTGCAGTCCAGCCCAATGATAATAGAGCCTTTAAAGGAGAACTACACTGCTCAAAAAAATAAAGGGAAAACTAGAATAACATATTCTAGATCTGAATGAATGAAATATTCTTATTAAATGCTTTTTTCTTTACATAGTTGAATGTGCTGACACCAAAATCACACAAAAATGATCAATGGAAATCAAATGTATCAACCCATGGAGGGTCTGGATTTGGAGTCACACTCAAAATTAAGGTGGAAAACCACACTACAGGCTGATCCAACTTTGATGTAATGTCCTTAAAACAAGTCAAAATGAGGCTCAGTACTGTGTGTGACCTCCATGTGCCTGTATGACCTCCCTACAACGCCTGGGCATGCTACTGATGAGGTGGCGGATGGTCTCCTGAGGCATCTCCTCCCAGACCTGGCCTAAAGCATCTGCCAACTCCTGGACAGTCTGTGGTGCAAAGTGGCGTTGGTGGATGGAGCGAGACATGATGTCCCAGATGTGCTCAATTGGATTCAGGTCTGGGGAACGGGCGGACCAGTCCATAGCATCAATGCCTTCCTCTTGCAGGAACTGCTGACACACTCCAGCCACATGAGGTCTAGTATTGTCTTGCATTAGGAGGAACCCAGGGCCAACCGCACCAGCATATGGTCTCACAAGGGGTCTGAGGATCTCATCTCGGTACCTAATGGCAGTCAGGCTACCTCTGGCGAGCACATGGAGGGCTGTGCGGCCCCCCAAAGAAATGCCACCCCACACCATGACTGACCCACCGCCAAACCGGTCATGCTGGAGGATGTTGCAGGCAGCAGAACGTGCTCCACGGCGTCTCCAAACTATCACGTCTGTCACATGTGCTCAGTGTGAACCTGCTTTCATCTGTGAAGAGCACAGGGCGCCAGTTTCAAATTTGCCAAATTTGGTGTTCTCTGGCAAATGAAAAACGTCCTGCACGGTGTTGGGCCGTAAGCACAACCCCCACCTGTGGATGTCGGGCCCTCATACCACCCTCATGGAGTCTGTTTCTGACCGTTTGAGCCTACACATGCACATTTGTGGCCTGCTGGAGGTCATTTTGCAGGGCTCTGGCAGTGGTCCTCCTGCTCCTCCTTGCACAAAGGCGGAGGTAGCGGTCCTGCTGCTGGGTTGTTGCCCTCCTACGGCCTCCTCCACGTCTCCTGATGTACTGGCCTGTCTCCTGGTAGCGCCTCCATGCTCTGGATACTACGCTGACAGACACAGCAAACCTTCTTGCCACAGCTCGCATTGATGTGCCATCCTGGATGAGCTGCACTACCTGAGCCACTTGTGTGGGTTGTAGACTCCGTCTCATGCTACCACTAGTGTGAAAGCACCGCCAGCATTCAAAAGTGACCAAAACATCAGCCAGGAAGCATAGGAACTGAGAAGTGGTCTGTGGTCCCCACCTGCAGAACCACTGCTTTATTGGGGGTGTCTTGCTAATTGCCTATAATTTCCACCTGTTGTCTATTCCAGTTGCACAACAGCATGTGAAATTTATTGTCAATCAGTGTTGGTTCCTAAGTGGACAGTTTGATTTCACAGAAGTGTGATTGACTTGGAGTTACATTGTGTTGTTTATGTGTTCCCTTTATTGTTTTGAGCAGTGTAGAAATTAGAGATTTCTTGCATCGAATGAGAGGGAGAGAGATGGAGAAAGAGAGAGGAGAGGGAGGAGAGAGGATAGGAAGGAGAGTGTGTGACAGATTGCTAGATATCAATTCCACGCTTGCTTAGACAGAAAGATGAATGTTCTGACACAGGAAGTATCACATGGACAAACTGTGTCGGTGTTTTAAACTTTTGTTTTCATTTGTTTTTGTTTACATGAGCCTGCGTTTATTTGTATGAGTGCATTCGATTGTGAATGAATAACATTCTAAATCTGTTCTTCACTTCTGTGTATGGTGGTAGCAACTGAACAGCAGTAAGTCAATGATTTGGGTAAGCAGCAGAAAACTGCAAATACAATTACTATAAGAGTGCAGAGGTTAAAAACTACGAATCATGGGAAGTTGCTGATCCCGTCTCCTCGTTGTCTGTGTTGTTCTTCTATACAGTATCTCCCTCCTCTCAACTCTGAATATTATCTGAGTGCTTCATAACAGCGGAAAGCTTGTGGTTCCTTCCTCACATTTCAGACCATTAACAATACAATGTGTCAGTCTAGAACAATCAACGGTCCTGTTTACAACAGAGATGAATAAATAACAACATCCTGTTAGAGAGAGAGAGAGAGAGAGAGAGAGAGAGAGAGAGAGAGAGAGAGAGAGAGAGAGAGAGAGAGAGAGAGAGAGAAAAACAGAATGCTGTTGTGGGCTCTGTATAGAGGATGAATGATTGGCATGAGGAGCCCAGTGAGAGAGAGAGAGAGAGAGAGAGAGAGAGAGAGAGAGAGAGAGGAGAGAGAGAGAGAGAGAGAGAGAGAGAGAGAGAGAGAGAGGGAGAGAGAGTGTCTGTGATTGCTGCTGTGAGATGGGCTGAATTAGCAGCCATATAATTATCCCTGATGTGATGCTACTGGATTATCCGGAAATGCAGTTATTCTGCCCTGATATAACGAAATTAGGTGATGAGTGCTTCAACACTGAAGCCACTGTGTGTCTGTCCGTTTCTGTTTCTGTTTCTGTGTGTGTGTGTGTGTGTGTGTGTGTGTGTGTGTGTGTGTGTGTGTGTGTGTGTGTGTGTGTGTGTGTGTGTGTGTGTGTGTGTGTGTGTGTGTGTGTGTGTGTGCGTGTGCGTGCGTGCGTGCGTGCGTGCGTGCGTGCGTGCGTGCGTGCGTGCGTGCGTGCGTGCGTGCGTTACGGAAAAGTCAGGTGAAAGCCCCAAACTTTGCATCTGTGTGACTGATAGAGCAGTTAGCGTGGAGCTCCAGTAGCACAATGTGTTATGAGTGGGCCAGGCAGAGGCTCTAAAACATAGCAGCCCAGAGCCCAGGGGAGGCAATGGATTATCATAATGCTGCCGCTCCTGGGAATCAATCCATGACTCATTTCCACATTTCTGAATGAATTTGGGCAGTGCATTGGTAGCAGACCAATAGGGAGAGAGAGTAATTGCATGCTATCCTTTTAGCAATGTTTTCTCTGGATCTAATGTGAATAACAGTGCAACATCCAGCAGCAAGCATGTAATGACAACAGACCATCTGGACGTAAGCAACTAAATACAAACAGCACCTTCCAATGAAAGAGTCAACACCTACACAAACTGTTAAACCACTGATATGTCATAACTTAAACCATCGAACACAGACAACTACACAACACCTCAGACACTCACGCAGGTGGACACAGTCATACTCCTTAATGGAAATCTACATTTAACTCAAGTGAAATGGCAGTGGTTTAAAAACTTACCTCGTTAAATAAAGGTTCAATAAAATCAATTAAACAAAAAAAAGATGTGTGCATACTTGCCAGTGGGGACTGAGATTGGAGGCTGTGTGTGCGTGTGTGTGTGTGTGTGTGTGTGTGTGTGTGTGTGTGTGTGTGTGTGTGTGTGTGTGTGTGTGTGTGTGTGTGTGTGTGTGCGTGCGTGCGTGCGTGCGTGTGCGTGTGCGTGTGCGTGTGCGCGTGCGTGTGCGTGTGTGTATTCAGACCATTTGCTATGAGTCTCGAAATTGAGATGTTTCTACAACTTGATTGGAGTCCACCTCTGGTAAATTCAATTGATTGGACATGATTTGGAAAGGCACACACCTTTATATATAAGGTTCCACAGTTGCCAGTGCATGTCAGAGCAAAAACCAATCCATGAGGTCGAAGGAATTGTCCGTAGAGCTCCGAGACAGGATTGTGCCGAGGCACAGAACTGGGGAAGGGTACCAAAAAATGTTTGCAGCATTGAATGTCCCCAAGAACACAGTGGCCTCCATCATTCTTAAATCCCCAAACACAGGTGTGCCAAGCTTGTAGCGTCATACCCAAGAAGACTCAAGGCTGTAATCGCTGACAAAGATGCTTCAACAAACTATTGAGTAAAAGGTCTGAATACTTATGTAAATGTGATATTTCAGTTTTTTATTTTTAATAAATGGTGCTTTGTCATTAGGGGGTATTGTGTGTAGACGTACGAGCGGGATTTTTTTTTTTAAGTAAAGGGGTCTGAATACTTTCCGAATGCACTGTATGTGCTTGCGTGTTGTGTGTGGCTGGGGAGAACTCAGGAAAGAGATGTAAATGTCAAGTGCTTGGCTGTGTCTCTGGTTTAATCCCACCTGGGCCTGCTGTCTCCCTCTGCCCCTCTCTCAGACGCCTGCTCCTTCCTTCTACTTCACCACCAATCAAACACCCCAGACACTTATGTTCAGCCACACACTCCATTGACAGTCATTAAAAAAGCAAAGTCTCATCTACGAACATGCACTCAACTAACTAGACTTGTGTCTATCACTGCAAGTGGGATACAATCAATTGTGTGTGACTTGAAGAAAGAATCACTCTCTTTTGCAAGGAAATGCTTTAGTCAGGAAGACACCCCAGAGGCATTTGAATAAGCTAGATTCCCGCAGTCTTCTTATGACTCTTTTATCACAAACCTTCAACTTGTGACTGATAGCATCAAGTCACCCATGAGAGAATTCGAGTCCATTTTCTCTCAGACAGATTCTGCCAGATATATTCACAGCCTATATCTGGAATCTAAGTCTGTAGTTGAAACCCAAACACCTCTACTTTCTCTCTAATGTTACGTTTGACACATATTTTGTTGTACATGAATGAACAAAAGCATCAGGAGATGGAATCAAAATGTCTGTCTTTCTTTCGGCTGTGTGAGGTATGTACTCACCGCGTAGGAGCTGATGGCCTCTCTGTCCAGCTCTTGACTGACGGACACCTCTCCGGTCACCCTGTTGATGGTGAACACACCCTTGGGGTCCTGGTCAGCACCGGACCCAGTCATATGGAAGATGTGGTCATTCTCCATGCCTGGCGACATCACCTGGAGTCACACAAAACAACAAGCCGTCATTAGCAATGTACCACTGAAAATATGGATGATGTATTCCTTACATACTGTATGTATTCAAATAATGCAAAATCCTCCAAGCAAATGTAACACCAAAACACGACTGCTTTCAGTTAAGTGTGTGTATCAGCAGAACAATTCAGATGAAAACATGGTTTGGCCAGATGTGTAATCAGATGTGTAACCAGATGTGTAACCAGATGTGTGACCGGATGTGTAATCTGATGTGTAATCAGATGTGTAATCAGATGTGTAACCAGATGTGTAATCGGATGTGTAATCGGATGTGTAATCGGATGTGTAACCGGATGTGTAACCGGATGTGTAACCAGATGTGTAATCTGATGTGTAATCAGATGTGTAATCCGATGTGTAACCAGATCTGTAATCAGATGTGTAACCGGATGTGTAACCAGATGTGTAATCAGATGTGTAATCAGATGTGTAACCGGATGTGTAACCGGATGTGTAACCAGATGTGTAAGCAGATGTGTAATCAGATTTGTAATTGGATGTGTAACTGGATGTGTAATCTGATGTGTAACCAGATGTGTAATCTGATGTGTAACCAGATGTGTAATCAGATGTGTAACCAGATGTGTAACCAGATGTGTAATCTGATGTGTAACCAGATGTGTAATCTGATGTGTAACCAGATGTGTAATCAGATGTGTACTCACAATAAGCTAGCAAATGCAGCAACATCCACAGGTCCCAGCAGAAGGAGGAAGGTTAAAGGCAAAAGAGATCAGAGGATGTTAGATTCACACTGCACTGCACACTCACATGCCCATGCAAGGCTGTACATGTCAAACCCAGACTGGTTTGACATGTAAAACCAGTGCTTACAGACCATTCCTAGATCTGTCTGTGCTGTATAACCAACTCATATCAAACACCATAGGTGTTGGCAAGATGCTACAAACAGATCTGGAACCAGGCCACAATGTCTATGATACTGTATGCAGGGGTGAAAGTAGAATTCATTCAACCTCTCACAACATATTTCCATCCTCCAAACAGTGGTGAATGGAAGAGACATCTGTTACACAAAACACCAAGAAGTGTAAAGGCATTTGGTGATTGTATTTAGGCCAAAATTTTTGCGTCCACTGCCTTGGTTAAATGTCTGTTTTCATCTCACCACATTGGCTACAACACACATTTTTCATGCCTCTGACTCTGCGGTAATATTAAAAAGTGGTGTAACAGCCAACAGTTTTCTTAACATTTTGTTATAATTATTGTGATAGGCTCATGTTTTACTGATACAGCGTACCCCCACTATTTACAGTCTTTTGCCGGGACGCCATACTGGACCTCCTTACTTTCACCCCAGACTATATGAGGATATACACTATATTTTTGAAAAAATGTATGTCCTTCAAACCTAACCTTTTACTGCAGTAGGCTAAATCAGGGTCACACAGAGTGAGTATTGGTAGTCTTGAACAAATCTACTGTGAAACAAAAGCATCCACCTCATACACATGGTTATGGGCTTACAAAACAGAAGACACCTGTACCATGTCAGATACAGAGTTGAAATGTATTACATTTTGAGTTTGTATCCCGATATTACACTTTATATACATGACAGAAGACTGAATTATAACAAAACTGTTTCAAATTGAAACACCAGATTTTCTGTGTGTTTAAAAAAAAAGTGTATTAATTATGAAATGATGAAAAATACGAGTAACATTCCATCCATGAAGCCACTAGAAAGTACATTTGTCATTTGACTGCAGTAAATGGCTACAGAAAAGTTATGGGTAGGTCATTTGTTAGTTTCAAACACAGATTCAATTGATGTTAAGCTGTTTGACATTTTTCCCAGAAGATCCTTGATGTCTTTTAACCAACAGACGATGCCTGTAGAATGTAGAACATATGTTGTCCTAACCCATGAGCAGCAAAGCACATATTTTCTGTGTATTTACAGTAAAACATGGGGCTGTTTAAGGACATTTTAGAAGGACTTCTCACAGAGAGTTCACTTGGAGAATCAGTGTATTCACACACAGCTATAGAATAGCCCATTTGAATACAACCATTCCGTACCAGCTACATTATACTCTCACAATGGACTATGCACCCTAAAAAAGGACCTGCATTTATTTAACAACAAACAAACACAGCACACACAGTACCCGTTAAAAGTTTGGACACACCTACTCATTCAAGAGTTTTCTTTATTTTTTATATTTTCTACAATGAAGAATAATAGTGAAGAGATCAAAACTATAAAATAACATATGGAATCACATAGTAACCAAAAAAGGGTTAATAAACAAATCAAAATAGATTTAAGATTTTAGATTCTTCAAAGTAGCCACCGTTTGCCTTGATGACAGCTTTGCACACTCTTGGCAATCTCTCAAACAGCTTCATGAGGAATGCCTTTCCAACAGTCTTGAAGGAGTTCCCACATATGCTGAGCACTTGTTGGCTGCTTTTCCTTCACTCTTTGGTCACACTCATAATCCCAAAACATCTCAATTGGGTTGAAGTCAGGTGATTGTGGAGGCCAGGTCATCTGATGCAGCACTCCATCACTCTCCTTCTTGGTCACATAGCTCTTACACAGCCTGGGGTTGTGTTGGTAATTGTTCTGATGATAGTTAAATGATAGTCCCACTAAACACAAACCAGATGGGGTGGTGTATCGCTGTAGAATGCTGTGGTAGCCATCCTGGTTCAGTGGGCCTTGAATTCTAAATAAATCACTGACAGTGTCACCAGCAAAGCACCCCCACACCATCACACCTCCTCCTCCATGCTTCATGGTGGGAACCACACATGTTCAGATCATCCGTTCACCTACTCTGCATCTCACAAAGACACGGTGGTTGGAACCAGAAATCTCAAATTTGGACTCTTCAGACCAAAGGACAGATTTCCACCGGTCTACTGTCCATTGCTCATGTTTCTTGGCCCAAGCAAGTATCTTCTTCTTGTTGGCATCCTTTAGTAGTGATTTCTTTGCAGTCATTTGGCCATGAAGGCCTGATTCACACAGTCTCCTCTGAACTGTTGATGCTGAGATGTGTCTGTTACTTGAACTCTGTGAAGTATTTATTTGGGCAAACATTTCTGAGGCTGGTAACTCTAATGAACTTATCCTCTGCAGCAGAGGTAACTCTGGGTCATCCTTTCCTGTGGTGGTCCTCATGAGAGCCAGTTTCATCGTAGCGCTTGATGTTTTTTGCAACTGCACTTTCAAAGTTCTTTAAATTTTTCAGATTGACTGACCATGTCTTAAAGTAATGATGGACTGTCGTTTCTCTTTGCTTATTTGAGCTGTTCTTGCCATAATATGGACTTGGTCTTTTACCAAATAGGGCTATCTTTTGTATACCACCCCTACCTTGTCACAACACAACTGATTGGCTCAAACACATTAAGAAGGAAAGAAATTCCACAAATTACATTTTAACAAGGCACACCTGTTAATTGAAATGCATTCCATGAAGCTGGTTTAGAGAATGCCAATAGGGTGCCAAGCTGTCATCAAGGCAAAGCGTGGATACTTCGAATAATCTAAAATGTATAATATAATGGTGGAGTTTTCCTTTCAGAGCCATTGTTACAGTTACTGCTCTAAGAGGAAATCCAACTGGGCTTGTTTAACCCTGCACCAAATCTGTAGCTTGTTTCAGCACTACAGTACCTACAGGAAAGCATAGGAACAACAGTTCGCTGACTTCTACAGGTTTCAGATATTACAAATAATAGATCAGCTTTCAAATCGCACTGCCTTCTAGAGTTAGTCTGGGGGGTGATGGATAAAGGAGGACTTTATAGGTGAGTTGGTTCTCAGAGCAGACAGCACTCTTTTCACTGCCTCACTGTCTCTATGACAATGAACACAACTTGAACTACTAATACAGCCACATCATTACTTAGGCAATGAAAGCAAACTGCCTCTTTCAGGGACATTTCCATGTCATCAAACAGTCTCTGGCCCCTACTGAGCTGTTGTGGTGACTGTGTTACCGCCACACCAATAGTCATTAGTCATGACTGCAGTAAAATTCCACGATTCACTGTAATCTTCTCTTATGCACTCTGGACATGTTTTAATAGTACCCAACTCGCTAATGATCGTCATGTCGCTAATGGCCTGGCACTCAGTGCTCTATTGTCCCTCTAACCACACTGACATCCTGAAAATGTAATCTAAAATCACATCAAACACTTATCATCAAAACAGTATCATGCTTTTGAAACTCACTTCACTGTGATCGATCCATTTGAAGAAAGAAGTTCAACTACAGGTTGAAACTGAGTGGAAAACATTGTCGTGGTGGATGTTGTTTCAAAGCCTAACACAACCAAATGGACAGCACGTCCTAAGGTGATGACTCATTCAAAACACCCATACTGTTAGAGCTTAAGGCATACACCTGTATATGATCAAGCCTGAGAAAAAAAGCCTGAATTAAAATAATGATTGTGCCGTTATACAATCCATAGCCTTCCGTATATTATGCACAGCAGAAAAACAACAACTATTTAACATGTCTTTGATACGTAATTGGTCTAGCCTATTTTATAAATTAACCAAATTATAATATTTGCCTTTGAGTGTGGACTGTATTATTATACATACATACTGGATGGACTGTTTACCTTATGCTACGCTCCAACATTACTATCCATGAGTCTGGGAGAGAACCTACAGGCCTAGGTGATAGTGTTGGTTCATTGATTGTGCAGGACGGCTACAGAGTAGGCTGGTTAGCCTACAATTACAGTGAATTAGTATTTTATTTTGATTAGCCTAGTAATAGTTTTTTCTTCTCCTATAATTAATGAATGAATTAATAAGCTGACACATTACCTTTAGCTACAGAATATCACATCACTGTTCGCTTCCATCTCCCCTCTCTCTCCTTCATTTCTTTCGAGTGCACACAGTGAGGGTCTGTCAACAGTTTAATTGAAATATGTTTCATTGTGAAAACATGTTCCCAAACAGATTTCACTTGGTTTCCCAATTAAGCACTGGGTAGCTGCAGCAACATGGTTGGCGAGGCGATGGCATACGGAATATTACCTGTCCTCAAACAGTGGTTGATGCGTGAGTGAAACAAGAATAGGGCAGTAGCGTAGCCTAGTGGTTAGAGCGTTGGACTGGAAGGTTGCAGGTTCAAACCCCGAGCTGACAAGGTATAAATCTGTCGTTCTGCCCCTGAACAGGCAGTTAACCTAGTGGTTAGAGCGTTGGACCGGAAGGTTGCAGGTTCAAACCCCCGAGCTGACAAGGTACAAATCTGTCGTTCTGCCCCTGAACAGGCAGTTAACCCACTGTTCCCAGGAATGTCATTGAAAATAAGAATATGTTCTTAACTGACTTGCCTGGTTAAATAAAGGTACAATTAAATTCTGATCAGCCCAGACATTTCTATATGCAATCCCATGTGAAAGCATCATTCTGATGGTTGCCACTAAAAAGAGGAGGATCCCAGCTGCTACTATATTTATTTATCAACTGCTCATATTACGCACATTGCTCAGCTCTAAAACCAGTGTAGCCTACCCAACACGATTGAAAAAGGCACTGGGGAAAAGCTGCCTCCTTTCGCTACTCCAGTGCATAAGGACTTTTCCCCTGCCCCTGTTCCTGCCCATTTAATAATGGGACATAATAAATCAAATCTAATTTTACATATTAGTAAAGACAAGATTAAATTGAGAATGGTTTGATGGTGCAAATATGACCAATTGATGTGAGATCAGCGTGTGCAGCCTGAGGCATGCTTTTTTTGTGACTTTCTCAAATCATCAATAGCCTATAGTCGCACCATGCAGCTCATATTTGTTTTAATTTCTAAGACATTCTAAAGTTTGTCTCATTCAGAGCTGTTAAGAACTCTGGGAAGATTAGTCCACATGAGGACTAAAAGAGATCCTAATCAAATCAAAACTACAGTTGCCGAATAACTCTAAATCTAGTGTTTAGGGCTTGTTTCAAATGATCACTTTTACGCTAAACCTAGTTACTTCATATGCAAAAAATATCCTTTCTATTTTATTCAGCTAAGGTAAATTATCTTCATCTTACTATAAAATGATATAATGTAAAATAATGGTACAGGACCTATCTAATAGGCCCAATTAAATGACAGATGCGTATGGGGTTGTATAGCTAGTTCCGGAATATGAACTCATCATGGCCAGAAAAGATGAGACATTTATTCAGCAGTGGTTATGATATCTGTATTATGTATTATGCTTATAAATGAAACATTGGGCCCTGAACTGTTTCACCTGTCCTTGTGATTGTCTCCACCCCCTCCAGGTGTCGCTTATTTTCTCTGGTGTATTCATCCCTGTGTTTCCTAGCTCTGTGCCAGTTCGTCTTGAATGTTCAAGTCGACCAGCGTGGTTTTCCCGTGCTCCTGCTTTTCTATTCTCTTTTACTAGTCCTCCCTGTTTTGACCTTTGCCTGTTTTCTGGACTCCATTCCCGCCTGCCTGACTATTCTGCCTGCTCTGACCTCGAGCCTGACTGCCATTCTGTACCTCTGAACTGGTTTTGACCTTTTGCCAGTCCACAACAATTCTCTTGCCTACCCCTTTTGGATTGTTAATAAACATCTTGGACACTAACCGTCTGCATCTGGGTCTCACCTTGTGCCCTTATACACTGTCTACTCTAGGAATTTGTCATTACAGTATTCAGACATAGTCTATAAACATCTATGGAAACGGTGAACAGTCTGTTCTACCGTTAAACTAGAAGCTTTGGATTGCATAGAGCAAAATACTAGTTACTGAACAAAAATATAAATTCACCATGTAAGGTCCTGTGTTTCATGAGCTGAAATAAAAGATCCCAGTTTTCCATTGGCACAAAAACCTTATTTCTCTCAAATGTTTTACATTTGTTTACATCTCCGTTAGTGATCATTTCTCCTTTGCCAAGATAATCCACCCGCCTGACAGGTGTGGCATATCAAGAAGATCATTACACAGGTGCACCTTGTGCTATAGGGAAATAAAAGGCCACTCTATAATGTGCAGTTTTGTCACACAACACAATGCCACACATGTGTCAAGTTTTGAGGAGCTTGCATTTGGCATGCTGACTGCAGGAATGTCCACCAGAACTTTTGCCAGATAATTGAATGTTCATTTCTCCACCATAAGCTGCCTCCAACGTCATTTTAGAGAATTTGGCAGTACGTCTGACCACTCACAGCCGCAGACCACATGTATGGCGTTATGTGGGCGAGCGGTTTGTTGATGTCAACGTTGAGAACAGTGTCCCAAGGTGGCGGTGGGCTTATGGTATGGGCAGGCATAAGCTACAGACAGCACACACAATAACATTTTATCGATGGCAATTCGAATGCACCTTGATGCACCATCACCTCATGTTTCAGCATGATAATGTACAGACCCATATCGCAAGGATCTGTACACAATTCCTGGAAGCTGAAAATTTACCAGGTCTTCCATGGCCTGCATACTCACCAGACATGTCACCCATTGATCATGTTTGGGATGCACTGGATTGACATGTACGACAGCGTGTCAGACACCTCGGTAGCTTTCTAGCAAACATAGCTACAACACTCACGCTCTGGGCCTCCCGGGCGGCGCAGTGGTTACTGCAGCGCTAGCTGTGCCACCAGAGACTCTGGGTTCGCGCCCAGGCTCTGTTGTAACCGGCCGCGACCGGGAGGTCCGTGGGGTGACGCACAATTGGCCTAGCGTCGTCCAGGTTAGGGAGGGCTTTGCCGATGGGGATGTCCTTGTCTCATCGCGCACCAGCGACTCCTGTGGCGGGCCGGGCGCAGTGCACGCTAACCAAGGTTGCCAGGTGCATGGTGTTTCCTCCGACATTGGTGCGGCTGGCTTCCGGGTTGGATGCACGCTGTGTTAAGCAGTGCAGCTTGGTTGGGTTGTGTATCGGAGGACTTTCAACCCCTCGTCTATCCTGAGCCCGTATGGGAGTTGTAGCGATGAGACAAGATAGTAGCTACTAAAAACAATTGGATACCATGAAATTGGGGAGAAAAAGGGGTAAAATAAAAAAAAATATATAATTTTTTAAAAACCCACTTGCACTGTTTTGGTGTATATTAGGCGCTGTGTATTAAACACACTTCTGTTGTATGTACTTGTTGACTCATTTAATTATATATTTACGTTGTTTGTCAGCTAGCTGGTTTGCTAAGTTAGCTTAGAACTAGGCTAGTCGCTAATGCTAACTAGCTAACATCCCCGACCATGAGTTCACTAAGCTACTCTCCTCCTGCTAAAGAGGAGGAGGTCTGCTGGACAGAGAAAGAAGCTCTTGTCATGGAAGATGAGGAAGAGAAGGATGTTACAATACAAAAACAAGTAGAGGGTGAGGCTGTTACCATGAAAGAAGAAGAGAAAGACGTTTCAGTGAAAGAAGAGGAAGACGTTTCAGTGAAAGAAGAGGAAGATGCACTCAGAGTGAAAGAGGAGGAGGATGTTACTGTAAAGGAAGAGGGGGCAGAGAAAGAGGGGGGTGCAGTTATTGGAGTGAAAGAGGAGGAGAGGGAGATGACTGTCACATTGAAAGAGGAGGAGGAGGAAGAAGAGAAGGTTGGAGATCTGTTTAAACACCAGATCTGAGCCCTAGGACCATGCCTCAGGACTACATGGCATGATGACTCCTTGCTGTCCCCAGTCCAACTGGCTGTGCTGCTGCTCCAGTTTCAACTGTTCTGCCTGCAGCTATGGAATCCTGACCTGTTCACCGGACGTGCTACCTATCCCAGACCTGCTGTTTTCAACTCACTAGAGACAGCAGGAGTGGTAGAGATACTCTTAATGATCGGCTATGGAAAGCCAACTGACATTTACTCCTGAGGTCCTGACTTGCTGCACCCTCGACAACTACTGTGATTATTATTATTTGACCAGGCTGGTCATTTATGAACATTTGAACATCTTGGCCATGTTCTGTTATAATCTCCACCCCGCACAGCCAGAAGTGAACTGGCCACACCTCATAGCCTGTTTCCTCTCTAGGTTTCTTCCTAGGTTTAGGCCTTTCTAGGCGTTTTCCTAGCCACCGTGCTTCTACACCTGCATTGTTTGCTGTTTGGCGTTTTAGGCTGGGTTTCTGTACAGCACTTTGAGATATCAGCTGATGTAAGAAGGGTTATATAAATACATTTGATTTGATTTGATTCTAGTTCCTGTCAATATCCAGCAACTTTGCATAACCACTGAAGAGGAGTGGGACAACATAGCACAGGCCATAATCAACAGCCTGATCAACTCTATGTGAAGGAGATGTCACGCTGCATGAGGCAAATGGTGGTCACACCAGATACTGATTTGTTTATCCACACCCCAACCCAGATACCATCTGTTGGTATCTGTAACCAACAAATGCGTACCTGTATTCCCAGTCATGTGAAATCCATAGATTAGGGCCTAATGAATTTATTTACATTGACTGATTTCTTTATAATTGTAACTGTAAATTTGACATTTTTGCATGTTGCATTTATATATTTTGTTCAGTTGATTTACTACCTTGATGTGGTCCAGTTAAATGAGAGATGGTAGCCTATCCTAACTTGTTGTAGACCTGTAGTCTATTTCGCAAGTATGACACCATCACAGTCAGAAAAAGTGAGGAATTTATTCTGCAAATGATCATGGAAATGAAATAGCCTAAATAATAAGAAATGTATGCCTATGTTACCAGTGTTTTTGGTTATGAATACGTCATCATATATTCCCCATTTGCACAAGGCTACAAGGCTACTTTGCCTTCATGCAATGAAATTCTTCAACCACTAGAAACTGTGCTTACGCATGGTTTAAAATTTGCGGGAGGACAAGCACTTTTTCAGGTCAAGTTCAGCAAATGCCTACTTTTGTGTCAGATATATACATATTTTTGTGCATACGCAACATTTATAAATGAGGCCCCTGAGCCGTATCTCACAGGGCTGTGAATCATTGATGTTGGCCATTTTCATCATGAACTGTAGGCCTAAGTGTCTGTAAGTCTTCATAGATAAGTGCGTGCCATCTCCCCCACCACTACAGATGCGTAAGGGGGCCATGCCTCCACCCCACATTCACCATTCAGGGAGCTAGAAAGCAGTGGTGGAAAAAAGTACACAACTATCATACGTAGGTAAAAGTAAAGATACCTTAAGTAGAAAATGACTCAAGTAAAAGTAAAAGTCACCCAGTAAAATTCTACTTGAGTATAAAAGTATCAAAGTATCAAAGTAAAAGTATTTATCAAAAGTCAAAGTATAAATAATTTTAAATTCCTTATATTAAGCAAACCAGATGGCACCATTTCTTTGTTTTATTTGATTTACGGAAAGCCACGATTCCAACATTCAGACATAATTTACAAATAAGCATGTGTGTTAAGTGAGTCTGCCAGATCAGAGGCAGTAGGGATGATCGGTTGATAAACTTGTGAATTTGACTATTTTCCTGTCCTGCTAAGCATTCAAAATGTAATGAGTACTTGTAGGTGTCGAGGAAAATGTATGGAGTAAAAAGTACAATATTTTCTTAAGGAATGTAGTGAAGTAAATGTAAAAGCAGTTAAAATATAAATAGTAAAGCAAAGTGCAGGTACCAAAAAAATAGCTTACAGTAAGTAGTACTTTAAAGCACTTTTACTTAAGTTCTTTACACCACTGCTAGGAAGTCACGTCTAGTGAAAGAGTGTTTCAACCGTTCCTAGAGACTGGGGCTAAAATGCAGCCTTTCTACTTTACCCCATTTAAAATCAAATCCATTTTATTTGTCACATCGACAAATACAACAGGTGTGGACTTTACAGTGAAATGCTTAGTTTTACTTACAAGCCCTTTCCCAAACCATGCAGAGTTAAAAGTAAGAAAATTAGCAAATAAAAATATAAAAATAGTAAACACAGTAAATAACAATAACGAGGCTATATAGAAGGAGTAGAGGTGCAGAGTCAATGCAGGGGTAGTTAAGGTAATAGGTGCATGTAGGTTGGGGTAAAAGTGACTAGGCAATAAGGATAGATAATAAACAGAGTAGCACTAGGATGTGTAAAGAGCTTGAAAGTGAGTGTATGTGTGAGTGTGTGGTGTCAATATGCATGTGTGTGTGTGTGTGTGTGTGTGTGTGTGTGTGTGTGTGTGTGTGTGTGTGTGTGCGTGTGCGTGTGCGTGTGCGTGTGCGTGTGCGTGTGCGTGTGCGTGTGCGTGTGTGTGTGTGTGTGTGTGTGTGTGTGTGTGTGTGTGTGCGTGTGTGTGTGTGGAGTGTCCGTGTAAGTATGTGTGAGTGTGTGGGCAGAGTCCAGTGTGTGTGTATAGCATAAGTGCAAGAGTCAGTACAAAAAAAAGGGTCAAGGCAAATAGTCTGGGTAGCCATGTGATTAACTGTTCAGCTGACTTATGGTTTGAGGGTAGAAGCTGTTTCGTGGGCCTTTTGATCACAGACTTGGTGCTGCAGTACTTGCCAGTGCAGTAGCAGTGTGAACAGTCTATGGCTTGGGTGGCTGGGGTCTTTGACAATTTTCTGGGCCTTCCTCTGACACCGGCTGGTATAGAGGTTCTGGAAGGCAGGGACATCGGCCCCACCCTCTGTAGCACCTTGTCGCCGGATGCCAAGCAGTTACCAAACCAAGCGGTGATGCAGCCAGTCAGGAGATGGCGCTGCAGTAGACTTGAAACTTCATCTGAGAAGTTTCAAGTCTACTCATCTGAGATGAAGCCAGCATGACGAGCTAGGCTCAGGTCCTTCTCCTTTCTTTCCACTCTTTTCTCCTCAACTCTCTCCTTTGGCCCTACTTCCCTCTCTCGCTCTCTCTCTTTCTCTCTCTCCCCTTTTCCTCCCTTATCTTTCCCTCTCTGAGGCTGGGTACATTACAGGATCTATTGGCCCCCACTACTCCCCTGTTCTCCCTCTCTCCATCCGTGTCCTGTTTGAAGTAGCAACAGTCTCAAGCCGCAAGAGTCTGTGGGAGGGGAGAGAAAACTACAGCACACAGCATCATCCTTCTCCTTGACCTCCCGTTCCCATGTGTGAGATTCTACCGTCCGCAAGACTCTGGAATGGCCTTGAAAGAGTCCTGTGAGAGGTTGCTAAGGGAATGCTTCTCTTGGAGAATACCAAGTTGACCCTTTTTTCTCTTACACGATAGCTACACTGCGTTATGCACACACAGCGACTAACAACTAGATTATAGATATATGTTTTAAAACAGTGAGTGGCAAACTGGGTCACATGAAGAAAGGAGCCAATATGTAGTCAAAGTTTGTCTGCTCCTGTAGCATCTTAATGGAGTATACAGGCAGGCAGCGGGAGAGGATAGTGACAATGAGGCAATAAGTTGAGATGAATAGATCAACAGCAAGTGTCATGAGGAGTTTAGAGGGATTAAGGATGTCTGAAGGGGAGCGTGATCCTCTGAGCTTCTGAGGCGATTCATTTCAGGAAGAATTGTGGGATACACACACACATACACACTCACACACACGACCCACGCCATAGTCTTGGCAATCCCTGTGTGGGAGGCCTAGTGGGAGAAGCTCACCTATTTCTATCACCCTCATTACCATGCCAGCCAACATGAAAGAGTGCAGTGCTCCTGATACAGCCTGCTGATGACAGGGGGGTGTGGCTCCTCTCTCCATCTTCTCACCATATCCACACAACACAACAGAGGAGGACAAGTGAGCTCTACTGTAACACTGAAGTTGACTGATAAGTGTTCTCTTCGATGAATGTCAATTATTTTCAAATGCAGTACCCAGATTTCCA
This sequence comes from Oncorhynchus gorbuscha, assembly GCF_021184085.1. Lineage (NCBI taxonomy): Eukaryota > Metazoa > Chordata > Actinopteri > Salmoniformes > Salmonidae > Oncorhynchus > Oncorhynchus gorbuscha. The sequence continues at coordinate 77,335,094 of NC_060187.1, forward strand.
GTCGCAAAGCCATTTAAAGGCTTATAATATAAATAATAATAATATATACCATTTAGCAGACGCTTTTATCCAAAGCGACTTACAGTCATGTGTGTGCATACATTCTACGTATGGGTGGCCCGGGGATCGAACCCACTACCTGGCGTTACAAAGCGCCATGCTCTACCAACTGAGCTACACAGGACCACAGGCATATCTGTACAGATGTCTCTCGCACGCTCTCGCCGCTCCCGCCAGCGTAGTAATCGACTACCGAACGGCTCCCTGTTTCATCTATTGTTGCTCATTGGACCTATAATCCTTTCGGCCACACAGCTGATGCCTGCTGGACTGTTCATTAACACGATACTTCATTTTGTTTATCTGTCGACCCCAGCCTCGAACTCAGGCCCTGTGTGTTGCTAACGGACCCACTCTGCCCATTTATCGCCATTTACTCATTGTTGTTGTCTTAGTTGTTTACCCGTTGTTGTCTCACCCGTTGTTGTCTTAGCTCTTCCAATCAACACCTGTAATTGCTTTATGCCTCTCTAATGTCAGTATGCCTTGTATACTGTTGTTGAGGGCAGCTCTCATTGTTTTATGTTGCACAGAGCCCCTAGTCCTGCTCAACATGCCTCAGATAGCCCCTTGTCCCACACCACACACATGGAGGACTACCCTAGCTTAACAGGCACTCCAGAGATGCAACCTCTCACATTGTCACTCCAATGCCGATGTTTACCCCCACTGTACAAATGCCCTACCATACCCTTGTCTGTATACTATGCCCTGAATCTATCCTACCACGCCCAGAAATATGCTCCTTATATTCTCTGTTCCCAAAGCACTAGATGACCAGTTCTTATAGCCTTTAGCTATACCCTCATCCTACTCCTCCTCTGTTCCTCTGGTGATGTAGAGGTTAACAAAAGGCCCTGTGTGTCCCCAGGCGCTCTCATTTGCTGACTTCTGCAACCGTAAAAGCCTTGGGTTCATGAAAGTTAACATCAGAAGCCTCCTCCCTAAGTATGATTTATTCACTGCTTTAGCACACTCCACTAACCCCTGATGTCCTAGCCGTGTCTCAATACTGGCCACCAAAATTCAGAAATTTCCATCCCCAATTACAACATTTTCCGTCAAGACAGAACTGCTAAAGGGGGCGGAATTGCATCTACTGTAGAGAGAGCCTGCAGAGTTCTGTCATACTATCCAGGTCTATGCTCAAACAGATCCAGGTCTGTTCTCAAACAGTTCCAGGTCTATGCCCAAACAGTACTTTTAAAGATCCATCTCTCCAGAAGTAAATCCCTCCCGGTAGCCGCTTGTTATAGACTCCCTCAGCTCCCAGCTATGTCCTGGACACCATATGTGTATTGATTGCACCATCTATCGTCAGAGTTCGAACTGCAAGGTGACCTAAATTGGGGTATGCTTAACACCCGGCCATCCTACAATCTAAGATAGATCCATCAATCTCACACAAATTATCAAAGAATTTACTAGGTACAACCCTAAATCCGTAAACATTGGCACCCTCATAGATATCATCTTGACCAACTTGCCCTTCAAATACACTCTGCTGTTTTCAACCAGGATCTCAGCGATCACTGCTTTATTGCCTGCGTCCGTAATGGGTCAGCGGTCAAACGACCACCCCTCATCACTGTCCAACGCTCCCTAAAACACGCCTTCCTAATCGGCCTGGCCCGGGTATCCTGGAAGGATATTGGATATATGCCATAGTTGTTCTTGAAAAGTGCATTCCTCACCTTAAATAAGCATGCCCCTTTCAAAAATGTAGAACTAAGAACAGATATAGCCCTTGGTTCATCCAGACTTGACTGTCCTGACCAGCACAAAAACACCCTGTGGTGTACTGCACTAGCATCGAATAGTTCCCACGATATGCAACTTTTCAAGGTGATCAGGAACCAAAACACACAGTCCGTTAGGAAGCAAAAGGCTAGCTTTTTCAAACAGAAATTTGCATTCTGCAGCACTAATTCCAAAAAAGTTTTGAGACACTGTAAAGTCCATGGAGTATAAGAGCACCTCCTCCCAGCTTCCCATTGCAAGGAAATACTGTCACCACTGATAAATCCAAGATAATCGAGAATTTCAACAAGCATTTCTCACGGCTGGCCATGCTTTCCACCTGGCTACCCCAAACCCAGCCAACAGCTCTGCACCCCCACAGCAACTGGCCCAAGCCCCCGCTTCTCCTTCACACAAATCCAGCCAGCTGATGCTCTGAAAGAGCTACAAAATCTGGATCCCTACAGATCAGCTGGGCTAGACGATCTGGATCCTCTCTTCCTAAAATTATCCGCCACCATTGTTGCAACCCCTATTACTAGGGTTCAACCTCTCTTTCGTATTGTCTAAGATTCCCAAAGATTGGAAAGCTGCCGCGCTCTCTTCAAAGGGGGAGACACTCTAGACCCAAACTGTTACAGACCTATATCCATCCTCCCTTCCTTTCTATTGTCTTCGAAAAGCAAGTGAACAAACAGATCACAGACCATTTCGAATCCCACCGTACCTTCTCCGCTATGCAATCTGGTTTCCGAGCTGGCTACAGGTGGACCTCAGCCACGCTCATGACCTTAAACGTTATCATAACCCCCAGTACTGTGCAGCCATCTTCATCGACCTAGCCAAGGCTTTCGACTCTGTCAATCACTTTATTCTCATGGCAGACTCAACAGCCTGGTTTCTCAATGACTGCCTCACCTGGTTCACCAACTACTTCTCAGATAGAGTTCAGTGTGTCAAAATCGGGGGCCTGTTGTCCGGATCCTCTGAAAATCTCTATGGGAGTGCCAAAAGGAAAGGCGGCCAAAGAAGTGTTGGCTTTCGGGATGACCAGTGACATATACCTGCGGAGCGCATGCTACTGGTGGGTGTTATTATGGTGACCAGTGAGCTGAGATAAGGCGGCGCTTTACCTAGCAAAGACTTATAGATGACCTTTGAGCCAGTGGGTCTGGCGACGAATATGTAGCGAGGTCCACGAGAGCAAACAGGTCACAGTGGTGGGTGGTATATGGGGCTTTGGTGACAAAACGGATGGCACTGTGGCAGTCTGCATCCAGTTTGCTGAGTAGAGTGTTGGAGGCAATTTGTAAATGACATCGCCAAAGTTGAGGTTCGGTAGGATAGTCAGTTTTACAAGGGTATGTTTGGCAGCGTGAGTGAAGGTTATGTCGATATAGGACTGCTTTACTGTGGATATATATACTTTTGTAACTGTTTCCTCCAGCATCTTCACAAGGTCCTTTGCTGTTGTTCTGGGATTGATTTGCACTTTTCGCACCAAAATATGTTCGTCTCCTTCCTGAGTGGTATGGCTGCCTGTTTCCTTGGTGTTTATACTTGCGTACTATTGTTTGTACAGATGAACGTGGTACCTTCAGGCATTTGGAAATTGCTCCCAAGGATGAACCAGACTTGTGGAGGTCTGCAATTTTTTTCTGAGGTCTTGGCTGATTTATTTTGATTTTCCCATGATGTCAAGCAAATAGGCACTGAGTTTTAAGGTAGACCTTGAAATACATCCACACCTTCAATTGACTCAAATGATGTCAATTAGCCTACCAGAAGCTTCTAAAGCCATTACATGATTTTCTGGAATTTTTTCAAGCTGTTTAAAGGCACAGTCAACTTGGTGTATGTAAACTTCTGACCCACTGGAATTGTGATACAGTGAATTATAAGTTAAATAATCTGTCTGTAAACAATTGTTGGAAAAAATTACTTGTGTCATGCACAAAAGTAGATGTTCTAAATGACTTGCCAAATCTATTATTTGTTAACAAGAAATTTGTGGAGTGGGTTGAAAAACAAGTTTTAATTTCTCCAACCCTAAGTGTATGTAAACTTCCCAACTTCAACTGTTAGTGTACATTGCTAAAGCAAGTGAAATAGATAATAAACAAAGTTAAATAAACAATGACAAAAAACAGTAAACATTACACTCACAAAAGTTCCATAGGAATAGAGACATTTCAAATGTCATATTATGGCTTTATATTGTGTTGTAACAATGTGAAAATAGTTAAACTATAAAAGGAAAACAATGATGTTTGTTCTTCACTGGTTGCCCTTTTCTTGTGGCAACAGGTCACACATCTTGCTGCTGTGGTATTTCACTGTGGTATTTCACCCAATAGATATGGGAGTCTATCAAAATTGATTTGTTTTCCAAATTCGTTGTGGGCCTGTGTAATCTGAGGGAAATATGTGTCTCTAATATGGTCATACATTTGGCGGGAGGTTAGGAAGTGCAGCTCAGTTTCCACCTCATTTGTGGGCAGTGTGCACATAGCCTGTCTTCTCTTGAAAGCCTGGTCTGCCCTACGGTGGCCTCTCTCAGTAGCAAGGCTATGCTCACTGAGTCTGTACATAGTCAAAGCTTTCGTTAATTTGGGGTCAGTCACAGTGGTCAGGCATTCTGCCACTGTGTACTCTCTGTTTAGGAGGATATTTTTGCAGAATTCTACATGCAATCGTCACGCCTTGGTCATTGTATCTTGTGTTTTTGTTATATGTTTGGGTAGGCCAGGGTGTGACATGGGTTTATATGTTGTTATTTCGTATTGGGTTTGTATTAATTGGGAGTGTGTATTATTAGGTGTGTCTAGTTAGGTTTGGCTGCCTGAGGCGATTCCTAATTGAGTCAGCTGATTTTAGTTGTCTCGGATTGGGAACCGTATTTGGGTAGCCTGAGTGCGCGTTGTATTTCGTGGGTGATTGTACCTGTCTTTGTGTTAGTCACCAGATAGGCTGTAGTAGTTTCACTCGTTTGTTGTTTTGTATTCTCAGTTATTTCATGTACCGCTTTATCTTTATTAAAAGTCATGAGTAACCTACACGCTGCATTTCGGTCTGACTTTCTACAAACAACAGACGAAGATCATTACAGCAATCTCAATTTGGTGTTTGTCCCATTTTGTGAATTCTTGGTTGGTCAGCGGGTATCGGCCTAATTCTGCTCTGCATGCATTGTATGCAGTGTTTTACATTGTACATGGCAAATATTTTTGCAGAATTCTCAAATGGTGTTTGTCCCATTTTGTGAATCATTGGTTGGTGACCTCACAACCATAAAGAAAAATGGGCTCTATAACTGATTCAAGTATTTTTGCCAGATCCCTGGTGGTATTCAGAATTGTATGTTATTTTTTGTGGAGAAAGCCCTTCTTGCACTGATGTTTAAGCCCAGATACGTATAGTTTTTTTGTGTGGGCACAGTGGCTAGATGGAATTTCTATGTGTGGTCCTGGCAACTGGTGCTTTTTGAAAACCATTATTTTGTCTTACTGAGATTTACTGTCAGGGCCCAGGTCTGACAGAATCTGTGCAGATCTGATGCTGCTGTAGGCCTCCTTGGTTGGGGACAGAAGCACCAGATCATCAGCAAACAGTAGACATTTTACTTCAGATTCAAGTAGGGTCAGGCCATTTGCTGCAGACTGTTCTAGTGCCTCGCAAATTCATTGATATACAATACCAGTCAAAAGTTTGACACACCTACTCATTGCAGGGTTTTTCTTTATTTGTCATATTTTCTACATTGTATAATACTAGTGAAGACATCAAACGATGAAATAACACATATGGAATGATGTAGTAAACCCAAATATGTTAAATAAAATAGATTTTAGATTTAGATTCTTCAAAGTAGCCACCCATTCCCTTGATGAAAGCTTTGCACACTCTTGTTTGTGTACATGGATTTTATAACGTTCATGTTTTTCCCCTTCCCAGCAAACACTTTCCATCAATTTGTATAGCAGACACTCATGCCAAATTGAGTCAAAAGCTTTTGAAATAACAAAGCATGAGAAGACATTGCATTTTTTTTTGCTTTATTTGTTTGTTAGTTAGGGTGTGCAGTGTGAATACGTGGTCTGTCGTATGGTAATTTGGTCAAAGTAAATTTGACATTTGCTCAGTACATTGTTTTCACTGAGGAAATGTCTGAATCTGCTGTTAATGATAATGTAGTGGATTTTCCAAAGGTTGCTGAATATCCTATGTTAGTTATTGTGGTCTAATTTGTCGCCACTTTTGTCGATTGGGGTGATCAGTCCTTGGTTCCAAATATTGGGAAAGACGTCAGAGCTTAGGACAATGTTAAAAGTTTAAGTATAGCCAATTGGAATTTGTGGTCTGTATATTTAATCATTTCATTTAGGATACAATCAACACCACAAACCTTTTGGGTTGGAGGGTTTGTATTTTGTCCTGTAGTTCATTCAATGTAATTGGAGAATCCAGTGGGTGCTGGTAGTCTTTAATAGTTGATTCTAAGATTTGTATTTGATCATTTATATGTTTTTGCTGTTTGTTCTTGTTTATAGTGGTTTATCCATACATCTCTGTTTTGTTAGATAACTCTGTGTTGTTGTTTGTTTAGAGTTTTCCAATTTTCACAGAAGTGATTCAGTTCTATGGATTCTTCAATTACATTGAGCTGATTTCTGACTTTGCTGCTCCTTTTTCCGTGATGTATTTCTGTATTGTTTTTAGTGATTCACCACAGTGAAGTTGTAGACTCAGGTTTTCTAGATCCTTATCTTTTTTGGTTGGAAATGTTTCTTTCTTAGGTTGTTGCATTCTTCATCAAACCATTTTTCATTGTTGTTAGCTCTCTCAGACAGCCATATATCTCCACTTTTAGCCCTCTGGGTACTATAGGTGTGGTGGTGTTGTGCTGGTCTGTTGTGTGTGTCTGTGTTATCTGGGTGTGTTGACTAACTCTTTGAGATCCACCATGTCTCTCTCCAGCTTGGTGAATTTATCACTGTCAATTATGGAGGAGCAGTGCTGTTGTGTGACCTGGTTGTGTTCAGTGTTGGGGGGGGCTATCCTCATCTCTGGAAATGTTGAAGAGGTTTTGACCAGACTTGCTCGGAGTCATCACCAAGAGAAAGATTCTCCTGCCGTGCTCTCACTTTGATTATGTGGAAGTCCTTTCGGTGATGTATGAAGTTGCACTGCACCACCACCGTTCCATTCTTGTAAAGGTTGACAGCGGGTGGCTCAGTCTCAGAGACCTCTTTTTACAGTTTTCTGATTTTTGAGGAGCTTTTCTTTTAATCTTCCTGTGCCTTGTCATTTTTTATATCCAAGGTGTACTGTACCAAATGCAGAGGCCAAAGAGGCCTCTGCATTTGGGTGGGGCTCCACACATCTCACTTCACACGTCTGTGCTGATTGTCTTTCCTAGAAAGCTTGGAAGCCTTTTAACTTAGCACTCAGTCTTTATGAAGTTAAATAAACTCAGCAAAAAAGAAACAGCCCTTTTCAGGAACCTGTCTTTCAAAGATAATTTGTAAAAATCACTTCACGGATCTTCATTGTAAAGGGTTTAAACACTGTTTCCCATACTTGTTCAATGAACCATAAACAATTAATGAACATGCACCTGTGGAACGGCCGTTAAGAGACTAACCGCTTACAGACGGTTATCAATGAAAACGTAGGACACTAAAGCATCCTTTCTATTGACTCTGAAAAACACAGAAAGAAACATGCGCAGTGTCCCTGCTCATTTGCGTGAAAGTGCCTTAGGCATGCTGCAAGGAGGCATGACGAATGCAGATCTGGCCAGGGCAATAAATTACAATGTCGGTACCAGAAACGCCTAAACGCTGAACGCCCTCCATCAGTGATCAGACTGTCCACAATAGGCTGAGAGAGGCTGTATTGAGGGCTTGTAGGCCTTTATAAGGCAGGTCCTCACCAGACATCACCGGCAACAACGTCGCTTATGGGCACACAAACAAACCGTCGCTAGACCAGACAGGACTGGCAAAAAGTGCTCTTCACTGACAAGTTGCGGTTTTGTCTCACCAGGGGTGATGGTCGGATTCGAATTTATCCTCGAAGGAATAAGCGTTACACCAAGACCTGTACTCTGGAGCGGGATTGATTTGGAGGTGGAGGGTCCGTCATGGTCTGGGCGGTGTGTCACAGCATCATCCGACTGAGCTCGTTGTCATTGCAGGAAATCTCAACACTGTGCATTACAGGAAAGACATCCTCCTCCCTCATGTGGTATCCTTCCTGCAGGCTCATCCTGACATGACAATGACACCAGCCATACTGCTCGTTATGTGTGTGATTTCCTGCAAGACAGGAAAGTCAGTGTTCTGCCATGTGGCGTAGAGCCCGCATCTCAATCCCACTGAGCATGTCTGGGACCTGTTGATTGGAGGGTGAGGGCTAGGCCATTCCCGCAGAAATGTCAGGGGAACTTGCAGGTGCCTTGGTGGAAGAGTGGGTAACATCTCACAGCAAGAACTGGCAAATCTGGTGCAGTCCATGAGGAGGAGATGCACTGCAGTACTTAATGCAGCTGGTGGCCACACCAGATACTGACTTACCTTTGATTTTGACACCCCTTTGTTCATGGACACATTATTGGAAATCCTCCTGCACATTTTAGGCAGGTTGCCGGGCCACAGAGCAGCTTGGTGAGAAGGCAACAACTGTTGGCGCAAATATTAGAAAATGGAGTCACCCTCGGTATAGGGCTCCATGCAAGATCTCACCTTGTGGGGCATCAATGATCATGAGGAAGCTAAGGGACCAGCCCAGAACTACACGGCAGGACCTGGGTCAATGACCTGAAGAGAGCTGGGACCACAGTCTCAAAGAAACCATTAGTAACACACTACACCGTCATGGATTAAAATCCTGCAGCGCACGCAAGGTCCCCTGCTCAAGCCAGCACATGTCCCATGCCCGTCTGAATTTTTCCAATGACCATCTGGATGATCCAGAGGAGGAATGGGAGAAGGTCATGGTCTGATGAAACAAAACAGAGCTTTTTGGCCTAAACTCCACTCGCCGTGTTCAGAGGAAGAAGAAGGATGAGTCAAACCCCAAGAACACCATCCCAACTGTGAAGCATGGAGGTGGAAACATCATTCTTTGGGTATGCTTTTCTGCAAAGGGGACAGGACGACTGCACCGTATTGAGGGGAGGATGGATGGGGCCATGTATCGCGAGATCTTGGCCAACAACCTCCTTTCCTCAGTAAGAGCGTGAAGATGGGTCGCGGGCTGGTCTTCCAGCATGACAACGACCTGAAACACACAACCAGGGCAACTAAGGAGTGGCTCCATAAGAAGCATCTCAAGGTCCTGGAGTGGCCTAGCTCGTCTCCAAACCTGAACCCAATAGAACATCTTTGGAGGGAGCTGAAAGTCCGTGTGCCCAGCGACAGCCCCAAAACCTGAAGGATCTGGAGAAGGTCTGTATGGGAGGAGTGGGGCCAAAATCCCTGCTGCAGTGTGTACAAACCTGGTCAAGAACTACAGGACACAAAGGTTTCAGTACCAAATATTAAGTTTGGCTTTTCTGATGTATCAAATACTTACGTCATGCAATAAAATGCAAATTAATTACTTAAAATCATACAATGTGATTTTCTGGAATTTTGTTTTAGATTCCATCTCTCACAGTTGAACTGTACCTATGATAAAAATTACAGACCTCTACATGCTTTGTAAGTAGGAAAACTTTCAAAATCGGTAGTGTATCAAATACTTGTTCTCCCCACTGTAGGTTACTTTTGTGAATGTGTTTCTAGACAAAATGTAATGGCTCCTGCAACTCAAATAACATGTGTTAGCCATATGCACTATGCATAGGATAAGTCCATCTGAATGTATAGATGTGTGTGCATTAAGCAAAGTCATTGCCTTGTTTCTTACAAAATGGCCTTAGAACCTTCACTAATGGTTGGATGCTCTAAACTGAGATGCTAATAAACATAGTTATCAAATTGCTTGTGAAACCAGTTGCTTAAAAGCTGTTTTGAAACTTCAGAATTGCTCATTTGAAAACTCTACTTTACTGGCTTTTATTGTAGCATTTAAAATACAAAGCAAATTCACAAAACAACTTTACTAACAGTTACCATTAAAAGTGACTAGACTGCTGAACTTTCTGGGTCGATAGGAACATTAGCGTGACCTACTAAGGAGGGATATCACACCTGGCACAAATGATTGTCTCGTTCTGTTTTTCCTGCCGAGGGTGCCCTATACCTGCACCCAGAGGGGAGTAGTTCAAAGTCTGGGTACAGGGGTGGCTGGATCTAAAATGATTTTGAGAGCCTTGCGGAGGGCCCTGACCTTAAAGATCTCATCCAGGCCTGTCTGTTTGACTCCTTGCTTGCTGTGGTGATATTCCTTTTCAGTATATTTCTCTGGCTGACAGTTGCATTGCCAAACCAACAAAAACAATACAAAAATGTAAAATATGCTCAATGAAAAGACGCCATTCTCAAAGTCAACAGTGAAGAGCCGACTCCGGGATGCTGGCCTTCTAGGCAGAGTTGCAAAGAAAAAGCCATATCTCAGACTGGCCAATAAAAATAAAAAGATTAAAATGGGCAAAAGAACACAGACACTGGATAGGGGAACTCTGCCTAGAAGGCCAGGATCTTGGAGTCGCCGCTTCGCTTTTGACGTTGAGACTGGTGTTTGCAGGTACTATTTAATGAAGCTGCCAGTTGAGGACTTGTGAGGCATCTGTTTCTCAAACTAGACACTAATATACTTGTCCTTTTGCTCAGTTGTGCACCAGGGCCTCCCACTCCTCTTTCTATTCTGGTTAGAGCCAGTTTGCGCTGTTCTGTGAAGGGAGCAGTACACTGCGTTTTGGAGATCTTCAGTTTCTTGGAAATTTCTCGCATGGAATAGCCTTCAGTTTCAGAAGAAAGTACTTTGTTTCTGAACATTTTGAGCCTGTAATCGAACCCACAAATGCTGATGCTCCAGATACTCAACTAATCTAAAGAAGCCAGTTTTATTGCTTCTTTATTGAGCACAACAGTTTTCAGCTGTGCTAACATAATTGCAAAAGGGTTTTCTAATGATCAATTTGCCTTTTAAAATGATAAACTTGGATTAGCTAACACAACGTGCCATTGGAACACAGGAGTGAAGGTTGCTGATAATGGGCCTCTGTACGCCTATGTAGATATCCATTAACAATGGGATGACATTTCCAGCTACAATAGTCATTTACAACATTAACAATGTCTACACTGTATTTCGGATCAATTTGATGTTATTTTAATGGACAAAAAATGTGCTTTTCTTTCAAAAACAAGGACATTTCTTAGTGACCCCAAACTTTTGAACGGTAGTGTAGATCAATGGGTTGGTTGAGCACAGCATCCCCCCACTCCTCTGCTCTCTCTCACTCTGTGTCTGTCTAAATATCATTTTGTTTTTATGACAAGGCACATCTGCCATACACTCAAGTGTATCATCTCAGTAAGCTTTTTGTATGTACTCGAAATCAAGTTTTTGTGTGTGTGTCTTTTTATTTACAGCTTGTAGCGTCAAGGCAGAGGGGGAGGAGATAGGGCCAGCCAAACAATTAAAATACCCTTCAAAGTGGAAAGGACAGTTTCTGAAGAGAAAGAGGATGGAGGGTAAATCCAGTTTTGTCTAGAAGCGATACGGCTTTTTGTAAAAAATGTACTTTTCATAGCAAGTTATTAGAACTTATGAAGCAAGTTAGGATAATTGACGTTGTAGGTTAGGAAGAATAGGTTAAGGTTAGGAAAAGGGTTAGGGTTAGCTAAAATACAAAAACAAATACAACTTTTGACATCAATTTGACAAAAGTTGCATCCCTAGCCATGGCAGGTAAATCCTACCTTGGCAGAAAGAAATATGATTGACTTGACTATGGCAATTGATATCTGTACTGTTTGATTATTTATTACTTACATGATTCTTACCTGAATATCTACCTTGATGTTTAATTCAATGCTGAAATGTGTCTGATTTGCATACTAATAACATGATTGATAGTGACATCTAGATATTGTTTGTTGTTTGTCTGTTGAAACACTTATTTACTTGGTGTAAATTTTTAGTAATCCTTCACCATCATATGTACCTGAAATTATACTGTGAAATTAATTGTTATTAATGCTATTGAAATTCAAAAATGTGTAAAGTATTTCCTCGTTTACCAAATCTAGTGTGGAAATTTACCCGACACTTTGTATGAATGGAAACTAACATTGGTGTAGCCTGTTGTTATTATTTTTTATTTGTTTCCTATTTATGTTATCCAAAAGCACCTGGTGTGGTCATTAATTATTAAGATCAAGGGTAAAATATCCCTGGACTGTCCATATTTGAAATGTGTAAGTTAATCAAGTCAATTGGGGGGATTGAGTTATTTGTGCCAGAAACAATACAGGACGAAGATTGAATCGTACTCCACTGGCTCCGACGCTCGTTGGAATTGGCAAGGCTTGCAAACCATTACGGACTACATAGGGAGCACAGCTGCGAGCTGCCCAGTGACACGAACCTACCAGACGAAGCTAAATAACTTCTATGCTCGCTTCGAGGCAAGCAAAACTGAAGCATGCATGAGAGCATCAGCTGTTCCGGACGACTGTGGGATGACCTCTCCGTAGCCGGTGTGAGTAAAACCTTTAAACAGGTTTTACTCACAAGGCCGCCTGACCAGACGGATTATGGGGCAGCAGGGTAGCCTAGTGGTTAGAGCGTTGGACTAGTAACCGGAAGGTTGCAAGTTCAAACCCCTGAGCTGACAAGGTACAAATCTGTTGTTCTGTCCCTGAACAGGCAATTAACCCACTGTTCCTAGGCCCTCATTGAAAATAAGAATTTGTTTTTAACTGACTTGCCTAGTCAAATAAAAAGACAATTACCAGGACATGTACTGGAAAGTGTCTTCACTGACATTTTCAACCTGTCCCTGACCAAGTCTGTAATACCAACATGTTTCATAGTCCCTGTGCCCAAGAACACCAAGGTAACCTGCCTAAAGGACTACCGACCCGTAGCACTCAAGTCTGTAGACAAGAAGTGCTTTGAAAGGCCTTGATGTGGTCATGGCTCACATAAACACCATTATCCCAGAAACCCTAGACCCACTCCAATTTGCATAACGCCCCAACAAATCCACAGATGATGCAATCTCTGTTGCACTCCATATAGCCAAGATGGCGTAGCAGTCGAACGTCTTGTCATGTCGTGTCCCTTGTATATATCGTTTTAAAATATTTTTTAAACATATTTTTCTTCACATATCTTTTAAAACATTTTGTTAAACCTCAACTTCTAAATACTCTCCTGCAACCCGCCTCACCCAATGTAGCTATTTTCTTCAAAAGTATTTATATCGACTTTGGATCCGGAACCCTCAACTGAAGCTAGCCAGCTAGCTACCAGCTATCAGTCAGCAAACCATTGCTAGTAGTCTTCAGCTAACTGGTCATCAGCTAACCTTTAGCTCGGAAAGCTCTCTCCAGTTCGAACAACGCGACTCTAACCAGTGCATAACGGACCTATTATTTTTATCCCCGGATTCCCACAGATTCCCACCGCAAACGGAACATTTTCAGCTGGACTCTTCACAACTAGCTATCTAGCTAACTGCAACCCCGGATGATTACTCCTGGCTAGCGTTTCCACCCACTTAGCTTGAAGCTAGCCCGGCCAGAGCTCCTGTGCTACCACCGAAGCATACTCCTGGGCTACAATATCCGGACCCACGACCGGTCTATCGACGTCACCGCATGAAGAGGAATAAACGGACTCACCCCATCGCGACGTCCCCCTAAGGCTAACTTTCCAGCCCTTGCTATCTCCTTGCTAGCTAATTCGGCCTGCTAACTGCTAGCTTGTTTAGCCCCAGTCCACTAACTGCTAACTTGTTTAGCCCTGGCCTACTAACTGTTAGCTTGTTAGCACAGGCCTGCTAACCGTCTGAATCGCCACGTCCCAAACACTCACTGGACACATATTTACTTTCTATCTCTTTTCGATTTTTAATTTGTTTATACCTTCCGGTAACCTGCCTCACCCAATGTGATACGGAATCGCCATTATTTTTAATTTTTAGAACACACTCAAGAACCTCCAGAAGCTAACCAGCTAACTAGCTACAAGCTATTTAGTCATTGTTAGCCACTGCTAACTGTTTTTTAACCTGGATAACACTCGCCAGTCCAGCTTCCCTGCCCCATCCACCGCTGCCCCCCTGGACACTGATCACTTGGCTACATAGCTGATGCATGCTAGACTGTCCATTAATCACGGTACTCCATTCTGTTTGTTTATGTTTTATCTGTCGGCCCCAGCCGCACTCGGGCTCTGTGTGTAGTTAATCCGACCCTCCCTGTCTAGCCAACGCCATTTTACTTGCTGTTGTTGTGCTAGCTGATTGGCTGTTGTTGTCTCACCTACTGTTTTAGCTACTGTTTTAGCTAGCTCTCCCAATTCAACACCTGTGATTACTGTATGTCTCTCTCAAATGTCAATATGCCTTGTATACTGTTGTTCAGGTTAGTTATCATTGTTTTAGTTTACAATGGAGCCCCTAGTTCCACTCTTCATACCCCTGATACCTCCTTTGTCCCACCTCCCACACATGCGGTGACCTCACCCATTACAACCAGCATGTCCAGAGATACAACCTCTCTCATCATCACCCAGTGCCTGGGCTTACCTCCGCTGTACCCGCACCCCACCATACCCCTGTCTGCGCATTATGCCCTGAATATATTCTACCATTCCCAGAATTTTGCTCCTTTCATTCTCTGTCCCCAACGCTCTAGGCGACCAGTTTTGATAGCCTTTAGCCGCACCCTCATACTACTCCTCTGTTCCGCGGGTGATGTGGAGGTAAACCCAGGCCCTGCATGTCCCCAGGCACCCTCATTTGTTGACTTCTGTGATCGAAAAAGCCTTGGTTTCATGCATGTCAACATCAGAAGCCTCCTCCCTAAGTTTGTTTTACTCACTGCTTTAGCACACTCTGCTAACCCTGATGTCCTTGCCGTGTCTGAATCCTGGCTCAGGAAGGCCACCAAAAATTCTGAGATTTCCATACCCAACTATAACATCTTCCGTCAAGATAGAACTGCCAAAGGGGGAGGAGTTGCAGTCTACTGCAGAGATAGCCTGCAAAGTAATGTCATACTTTCTAGGTCCATACCCAAACAGTTCGAACTACTAATCTTGAAAATGTCTCTCTCCAGAAATAAGTCTCTCACTGTTGCCGCCTGCTACCGACCCCCCTCAGCACCCAGCTGTGACCTGGACACCATTTGCGAATTGATTGCCCCCCATCTAGCTTCAGAGTTTGTTCTGTTAGGTGACCTAAACTGGGATATGCTTAACACCCCGGCAGTCCTACAATCTAAGCTAGATGCCCTCAATCTCACACAAATCATCAAGGAACCCACCAGGTACAACCCTAAATCTGTAAACAAGGGCACCCTCATAGACGTCATCCTGACCAACTGGCCCTCCAAATACACCTCAGCTGTCTTCAATCAGCGATCACTGCCTCATTGCCTGTATCCGCTACGGAGCCGCAGTCAAACGACCACCCCTCATCACTGTCAAACGCTCCCTAAAACACTTCTGTGAGCAGGCCTTTCTAATAAACCTGGCCCAGGTATCCTGGAAGGACATTGACCTCATCCCGTCAGTTGAGGAAGCCTGGTCATTCTTTAAAAGTAACTTCCTCACCATTTTAGATAAGCATGCCCCGTTCAAAAAATGCAGAACTAAGAACAGATATAGCCCTTGGTTCACTCCAGACCTGACTGCCCTCGACCAGCACAAAAACATCATGTGGCGGACTGCAATAGCAACGAACAGTCCCCGCGATATGCAACTGTTCAGGGAAGTCAGGAACCAATACACGCAGTCAGTCAGGAAAGCTAAGGCCAGCTTCTTCAGGCAGAAGTTTGCATCCTGTAGCTCCAACTCCAAAAAGTTCTGGGACACTGTGAAGTCCATGGAGAACAAGAGCACCTCCTCCCAGCTGACCACTGCACTGAGGTTAGGTAACACGGTCACCACTGATAAATCCATGATTATCGAAAACTTCAACAAGCATTTCTCAACGGCTGGCCATGCCTTCCGCCTGGCTACTCCAACCTTGGCCAACAGCTCGCCCCCCCGCAGCTACTCGACCAAGCCTCTCCAGTTTCTCCTTTACCCAAATCCAGATAGCAGATGTTCTGAAAGAGCTGCAAAACCTGGACCCGTACAAATCAGCTGGGCTTGACAATCTGGACCCTCTATTTCTGAAACTATCCGCCGCCATTGTCGCAACCCCTATTACCAGCCTATTCAACCTCTCTTTCATATTGTCTGAGATCCCCAAGGACTGGAAAGCTGCCGCAGTCATCCCCCTCTTCAAAGAGGGAGACAACCTGGACCCAAACTGTTACAGACCTATATCCATCCTGCCCTGCCTATCTAAGGTCTTCGAAAGCCAAGTCAGCAAACAGGTCACTGACCATCTCGAATCCCACCCTACCTTCTCCGCTGTGAAATCAGGTTTCCAAGCCGGTCACGGGTGCACCTCAGCCCCGCTCAAGGTACAGACAGAGTTCAGTGTGTCAAATCGGAGGGCATGTTGTCCGGTCCACTGGAAGTCTCTATGGGGTGCCACAGGGTTCAATCCTCGGGCCGACTCTTTTTTCTGTATATATCAATGATGTTGCTCTTGCTGCGGGCGATTTCCTGATCCACCTCTACGCAGACGACACCATTCTATATACTTCCGGCCCGTCCTTGGACACTGTGCTATCTAACCTCAAACGAGCTTCAATGCCATACAACACTCCTTCCGTGGCCTCCAACTGCTCTTAAACGCTAGTAAAACCAAAAGCATGCTTTTCAACCGTTCGCTGCCTGCACCCGCACGCCTGACCAGCATCACCACCCTGGATGGTTCCAACCTTGAATATGTGGACATCTATAAGTACCTAGGTGTCTGGCTAGACTGTAAACTCTCCTTCCAGACTCATATCAAACATCTCCAATCGTAAATCAAATAAAGAGTCGGCTTTCTATTCCGCAACAAAGCCTCCTTCACTCACGCCGCCAAACTTACCCTAGTAAAACTGACTATCCTACCGATCCTCGACTTCGGCGATGTCATTTACAAAATTGCTTCCAACACTCTACTCAGCAAACTGGATGCAGTTTATCACAGCGCCATCCTTTTTGTCACTAAAGCACCGTATACCACCCACCACTGCGACTTGTACGCTCTCGTCTGCTGGCCCTCGCTAAATATTCGTCGCCAGACCCACTGGCTCCAGGTCATCTACAAGTCCATGCTCGGTAAAGCTCCGCCTTATCTCAGTTCACTGGTCACGATGGCAAAACCCATCCGTCGCACGCGCTCAAACAGGTGTATCTCACTGATCATCCCTAAAGCCAACACCTCATTTGGCCACCTTTCGTTCCAGTTCTCTGTTGCCTGTGACTGGAGCAGATTGCAAAAATCGCTGAAGTTGGAGACTTATCTCCCTCACCAACTTCAAACATCTGCTATCTGAGCAGCTAACCGATCGCTGCAGCTGTACATAGTCTATCGGCAAATAGCCCACCCATTTTACCTACCTCATCCCCATACTGTTTTTATTTATTTACTTTTCTGCTCTTTTGCACACCAATATCTCTACCTGTACATGACCATCTGATTATTTATCACTCCAGTGTTAATCTGCAAAATTGTAATTATTCGCCTACCTCATGCCTTTTGAAAAAAAAGTATATAGACTCCCCTTTTTTTCCTACTGTGTTATTGACTTGTTAATTGTTTACTCCATGTGTAACTCTGTGTTGTCTGCTCACACTGCTATGCTTTATCTTGGCCAGGTCGCAGTTGCAAATGAGAACTTGTTCTCAACTAGCCTACCTGGTTAAATAAAGGTGAAATAAAAAATAAATAAAATAAAAATAAACTCCACACTGCCCTTTCCCACCTGGACAAAAGGAAGACCTATGTGAGAATGCTATTCATTTACTACAACTCAGCGTTCAACACCATAGTACCCTCAAAGTTCCTCACTAAACTAAGGACCCTGGGACTAAACACCTCCCTCTGCAACTGGATCCTGGACTTCCTGACGGGCCGCCCCCAGGTGGTAAGGGTAGGTAACATCAGATCTGCCACGCTGATCCTCAACATGGGGGCCCCTCAGTGGTGTGTGCTCTGTACCCTCCTGTACTCCTGTTCACTCATGACTGCATGGCCAAACATGACTCCAACACCAACATTAAGGTTGCCAACGACACACCAGTGGTAGGCCTGATCACCGACAATGATGAGACAGCCTGTAGAGAGGAGGTCAGAGACCTGGCAGTGTGGTGCCAGGATAACAGCCCCCTCCTCAACATGATCAAGACAAAGGAGATGTGGAATACAGAAAGAGGAGCACCGAGCATGCCCCAATTCTTATCGAAGGGCTGTAGTGGAGGAGGTTGAGAGCTTCAAGTTCCTTGGTGTCCAGATCACCAACAAACTATCATGGTACAAACACACCAAGACAGTCGTGAAGAGGGAAAGACAATGCCTATTCCCCCTCAGGAGACTGAAAAGATTTGGCATGGGTCTTCCGATCCTCAAAAGTTATACAGCTGCACCACCGAGAGCATCCTGACTGGTTGCATCATTGTCTGGTATGGCAACTGCTCAGCCGCAGACCTCAAGGCACTACAGAGGGTAGCATGTACGGCCCAGTACATCACTGTGGCCAAGCTTCCCTCCATCCATGACCTCTATACCAGCCACCCTAGTCATAGACTGTTCTCTCTGCTACTGCACGCCAAGTGGTACCGGAGCACCAAGTCTAGGTCCAAAAGGCTTCTTAACAGATTCTACCCCAAAGCCATAAGACTCCTGAACAGCTAATCAAATGGTTACCCAGACTATTTGCATTATCCCCATCCCCATTTTTACGCTTCTGCTACTCTCTGTTTATTATCCATGCAGTCATTTTACCTCTACCTACATGTACATATTACCTCAATTACCTCGACTAACCGGTGCCCCTGCACATTGACTGTACCGGTACCCCTGTATATAGCCTTGCTACTGTTATTTCTATTGTTTTTGAGCGTTTGAGAGAGCGAGAGAGAATATTATTTTGGCAGCAGGCCTGATCCCAATGACTCTACTGCCCCACATGGAGAGAAAGATAACTTCTCATTTTCAAGGAATCACAAGGATCATTTGAATCTCCTGATGGAGCAGGAAAATTGTCATCGATCAAGTTAAGATCCAACATCTGTACACTGCCTGTGACATAAACTCGGGGGCAAACGAGGAAACAGAAGAGAGGGAGTGAGCACTCACACACTCCTTGTCTCAGAGAGTGTATTTCCGTGTTAGGGAAGAGGGGAGCTGCAGTCTCTCCAGCGAGCAAACAGACTGCACCAAGATGTCCCCAAGGAGCTCTTCACAGCTCTGGGACATATTCAGAACAGAAGCCACACAAAAGGAGCGTCTCTCTGTTTGCTTTATGGCAGGCAGGTGGAGAGCTCCGTTCCCCGGTGGTGCTTCAGATGTCCTTACAAAGTCAAAGCAGCAGCTGTTAATGGCAATCAGAGACTCAGATCGAACTGATTGTCCTCCTACTCTGCTGGTAATTAGCAAGAAGTAGCTGGAGGGGCCCCCTGTCCCTGGAACCCCTGCAACCTCACTGGCCTTTGAGGTGGTGATGAGCCTGACTCATCCTCATCGCACAATGTCCATCCACTCACATCAGTAGGGGAAACAATGGCACAATTAGTGCCTCCTGATTAGCTGTTAGGTCCTCATTAAAGGAAATCAGCCAAGGTGAAGGTGGAGGTGAGGAACATTCAGATGTGATGAAATAATCTAACACTAGTTTTTGCTCAAAGAAAGTTGAAGGTACTGTAAGCTTCAGTAACCCGGTGAAGTTATATTATTTTCATGAGCAGACATGCTGATCGACTCTGAATTAAGCTGTCTGCTACACTGACCTCCAACAGTATATATAGCCTCTGGTACTGAAACCCCCACTGCTATCCCTGCACAGTAATCACCAGAGCACTCAGAAGAGAAGACTTCCATGCATATGAAATAAAGCTTGAGCCGAACATTTTTACATTTCTCATTCCTCGTCTCCACCCTTTCGACAAACTTTCTTCCTTTTCTTCCACCTATTACATCTTTCACTATGGTGTTATGTTTAGTCAAAGTCACAAACTATTATACAGTTCTGAATTAAAGATATCTCTAAATGCATTACTCTGAACTTAATGTTTCAATGTGACCATTAATAGAGGTATTGTCACATGTGCTCCCTCTCCGGCCTCTCGGTCTCCAGGCTGCTCGTTATGGTGCACACCTGTTACCATCGTCATGCGCATCTGCGCATCATCAGACTCACCTTGACTCCATCACCTCCTTGATTACCTTGCCTATATATGTCACTCCCTTCGGTTCCTTCCCCAGGCGTCATTGTTTCTGTTTCATGTCTGTGTGCTGTTAGTGTTTCTTGTTTTGTTCCGTTTATCGTATTAACACACACACTCTGAACTTGCTGCCCGCCTTTCAACGCACATCGGTTACAGAATGACGCCTCACCTAAGAGAAGCATCAGGGAGTTTTTTTTTTGTTTTGGTGGCAGTGACGTCGGGTCCGGGAGTCGCTACAGGCTCTCATGTCTCCGCTGGTTCGTCAGGCTTTCATGCCTCAGCCGGATCGCCAGGTTCCCCTGCCTCAGCCTGTCTGTCAGGTTCCCGCGCACCAGCCGGCGACAGGTTCCCGCACATTAGCAGGGCTGACCGGTCCGCACTTGATCCCCGGGACCGTCCCTTTGGTTGGCGTCCTGTGGCTGGAGCCAAAAGCACCGGGGAGGGGGTACCGTCACGCATGCTCTCTCCGGCGCTCTAGGTCGCCACGCTCCACCTCATCAGCCGGACTGACAGGTTTCCCGCACCCCAGCAGAGGTGACTGGTCCGCTCCCGATCCCCGGGATCGTCTTTTGGTCGACTGGAGCTGCGCGTCGGGTGGTACTGTCACATCCACAGCTCTCCATCCTTATCAGTGCCTGCCAACATGTGATCGTCTGCCCGGCACTCAGTACATTCCAAGCTTAATTGCATCTAGCATATCCATTCCTCCTACAGATAACCATTAACTTCTGGTGTAGACCCTAGACCACGGCACCCCTCATGTCTCTAGTATAACTGACGATCAGCAATATTTAAAGTATATAAATCCGAACCCATCAGTACTCATAGATATTACTGTAGGCTACTGGGAGTGTGCAAACCAGCCAAACATGTTCTTTATTGCTTTTCCCTCCTCAAGCTCGTCTCATCAAAATGGATTTCACGTCACTTTGATTCATCTAGGTTTCTCTGTAAAGGAGACCGTTTGAGACAGTTTAGTCCAGAATTTGCACATTTCACCATAGTGAGTATTAACGTGTGTAAAAACAGAAGGGAAGGAAGAGTGGGATTCCTGCCCTCACAGTCATCCTAACACAATTAACACAATCAATTAGACTAAATGAACAAGGCCCCAGGCAGCAAGCCTGCGCACTGAGCAAACCGCCTGGACGCCCACTTGCTGCTCTGGAATAGTTATAATAAATGGTAGCTTAATTCCTCTCCTGGTAAGAAAGAGAGAAAGAAATGGAGAGAGAGTCTTCAAAACCAATGAGGTGCTCCTCTAATCCTGGATCTCTGGGTTTTGACCATCGCTTCTCTCCAAAAGATTGTTTGCTTCGTGGGCGTGGGAGTGAACCTATTCAAGTAAGTAAATACATTTAGAAAAAGTAAAAGACGATGTATTATTAGCTAGCTAGCAGCTGGCTAAGGCAAACCACTATGTGTAGGCTAATGAGCTAGAACTTCAAACCCTTGTAATCGTTTTTTCTTATTTTGCACCTACTTCACAAATTCTATTAATATTATTATTATGTTACTGAATGTATCCAGAGTATTTTCAGATTTCGTTGTTGACAAATGCTTTTAAAATTACAGTAAATGTAAAATGCACATAAAATCAACAGTGTAATGTTTGGATTCAGTCTTGTGTCAGGTAAATCATTGTTTTACATATTTTTGGGGATAATTTAAGGGGTCTTAAAATTCTAAATCAAATAGCAAAATGATCCTTGGTATGACCTCCTTTGTGTCCTTACCCCCTGAAGGCGAGACCACAAAAAAAGGTCATACCAAGGATCATTTTGCTATTTGATTTAGAATTTTAAGACCCCTTAAAGTATCCCAAAAAAGATATAAAACAATTATTTGATTAAACATGTTTTTTTTCCTTACTGCTATTAGCACAAAATAATAGATTCACTACATGGAACAACAGCTTGTCCCCCAAAAATGTAAAGGAAGTTTTTCTGAATAGTCTGTCCTATATCTGAGAGATCAGGAAACATTTGTATGTTTAAAACATGCATTTAACCCTTGTTTAATGGCACCAAACAGTCTCCATATATACAGTAATTCCATTCATTTTTTCCAACTGTTTCCGGTGGACCTTCAGACGAGACTTGTGTCCTAGAGCAAAATAATCAACATGAACGTGTTCATGAGAGTCTCACCAGAGGAGTCATATTAGTGTGTAGCCCAAACTGTTCGGACGCTACAGACAGACGTTGGCAGATCGGCTGTACCGACTTCAGATGCTTGTGGGGGTCGCAGAGCAAAACGGGGAACACAATCGTGTTCGTCTTTCCATAAAGGGGTCATAAAGGGGCAGCAGGTAGCCTAGTGGTTAGAGTGTAGAGGTGGCAGGTAGCCTAATGGTTAGAGCGTTGGACTAGTAACCTAATTTTTTTTTAATTGGAAAAAAGAATAGTTTGCAGGCCAAACTGTTCGAACACTACAGACGACTCTGCGAGAAGACACATTTTCGTGATGTCTCCTGGTCTGACAAACACCGCTCTAGCTCTGTCATCTTTCACAGCAGATGCAGAAGTGCGACATTGGCGGATGCGGTGGATTGAGACGTATCGAATGCAAAAAAATAGATATCTCTAGCTTAAACTGACAGATATTTATGGGGATTATTTATTGTGCTAATTCGATTTCTGTGGGTTGTAGACATCGACTCTACTGGGTTTAGTTATTTTTTTAAATGTTAGAAACGTTTTTGCATTTGGACATATCCATATAGGTCCATTTCCACGAGTGTAAGGAATTAACAATAATTAATTTGGGAAAAATATTATGAATTGCCATATTAGGCAAAACTCAATTTTGCATTTGACATTTTAGTAATTTAGCAGATGCGCTTATCCAGAGCGACTTACAGTTAGTATATTGTTCTTAAGATAGCTAGGTGGGACAACCACATGTCACAGGCATAGAAAGCACATTTTTCCTCAATAAAGTACCTATCAGTAGAGTCACACCCTGGAAGGGGGGGGTCGAGGTGAGGAGGAGGATTATTTAAGATACTGTTTGAAGAGTTAGGGTTTCCGATGTTTTCAGAAGATGGGCAGGGACTCTGCTGTCCTCGCATCAGGGAGAAGCTGGTTTCACCATTGGGGTGCCAGGACAGAGAAGAGCTTGGACTAGGCTGAACGGAAGCTGCCCTCCTGTAAGGATGGGATGTAGTATTTGAGCAGAGCCTGAAGGTAGGAAGGGGCAATTCTGCTATTCCGTAGGTAAGCACCATGGTCATGTGGTGGATGCGAGCTTCAACTGGAAGCCAGTGGATTGTGCAGAGGATTAGGTTTGATGGCACAAGTGGGGGAGCCCAGCCAATGGTGAGTTGTAGTAGTCCAGACGGGAGAGGACATGGGCCTGAATTATGACCTGCGCTGCTTCCTGTGTGAGGTAGGGTCGTACTCCACTGATGTGTTAGAGCACGAACCTGCAGGAGCGAGTCACTGCTTTGATGTTTGCAAAGAGCGACAGTGTGTTGTACAGGGTCACACAAAGGTTATTTGCTCTCTGTGAAGGCAACACTGAAGTTGTCAACGGTGATGGAGAGTTCAACCCCGGAGGAAGAGCAGTTCCGTTCGAGGTTGAGTTTGAGATGATGGGCCGACATCCAAGTTGAGATATCTGCCAGGCACGCAGAGATGCGTGTTGCCACCTGAGTGTCAGAAGGGGGAAGGAGGAAAGTAGTGTCATCCGCATAACAATGATTGAGAGACCATGTGAGGATATGACGGAGCCGAGTGACTTGGTGTGTAGAGAGAAGAGGACAGGGCCTAGAACCGAGCCTTGGGGAACACCAGTAGTGAGAGTACGTGTTGCAGACACAGATCCTCTCCACGTCACCTGGTACTGTAGAGTGGCCTACCAGGTAGGATACAATCCTGAGTGGGTAGAGAAGAGGATCTGATGGTTCACAGCATCTAAGTCAGTGATAGATCTAGGAGGATGATAACAGATCAGGGAGTCAGCTTTGGCAGTGACACACAGAAGAGCAGTCTCGGTTGAGTGACCCATCTTGAAGCCTGACTGGTTAGGGTCAAGAAGATTCTTCTGAGAGAGATAACGAGAAAGTTGATCAGAGACAGCACGCTCAAGTGTTTAGAAAAGAAAAGAAGAAGGATACAGGTCTATAGTTTTTGACATCAGATGAGTCGAGAGTTGGTTTCTTGAGGAGGCGACTTGGGCCATTTTGAAGTCACAGCCAGTGATCACAGCCAGGGGACACAGCCAGTGATCAGCAATGAGATAATGAGGGAAGTGAGGAATGGCAGAAGGTCTCCAGAGATGTTCTGGAGAAGGGAGGAGGGAGGGGGTCGAGGAAGCTGGAGCAGGTTGTGACCAGACCTCCACTAGTCGCAGGATGTCATCTGGAGCCAGGGGGAGAAGAGGTCAAGGGTAGAGTAGTCCTGTGTGAGTGAGACCAGTGGACTGAATAGGATGAGTGAATGAGTAGCGGATGTCATCAACCTGGCTAACAAAGTCGCCCACAGAGAAGGAGGGGGGAGGGGGTGGAAGATTAAGGTGGAAAAAAGTTTCCTTTTATTTTATGTTGCTTTTCTTCCACTCAAGTCAGCAAGAAGACAACTGGCTCTGGATGACGTCCGCAGTCTAGATTGAAGATTATAATAAGATTATTAGTTTGAATCAATTGTGTTGAGGCCTGAGGAATGCCCTAAACAAGTCTCCAGCCAACTAAGTCATAGACCGTTCTCTCTGCTACCGCACTGCAAGCGGTACCAATGAAACATGTCAAGAACCAACAGGACCCTGAACAGCTTCTACCCCCAAGCCATAAAACAGCTTCTACCCCCAAGCCATAAGACAGCTTCTACCCCCAAGCCATAAGACAGCTTCCACCCGCAAGCCATAAGACAGCTTCTACCCACCAAGCCATAAGACAGCTTCTACCCCCAAGCCATAAGACAGCTTCTACCCCAAGCCATAAGACAGCTTCTACCCCCAAGCCATAAGACAGCTTTACCCCCAAGCCATAAGACAGCTTCTACCCACAAGCCATAAGACTGCTTCTACCCCCAAGCCATAAGACAGCTTCCACCCCCAAGCCATAAGACAGCTTCTACCCCAAGCCATAAGACAGACTTCTACCCCAAACCATAAAGACAGCTTCCACCCCCAAGCCATAAGAGACAGCTTCCACCCCAAGCCATAAGACAGCTTCTGCCATAAGAAGATTAAAGACAGCTTCCACCCCAAGCCATAAGAAGCTTCTACCCCCAAGCCATAAGACAGCTTTTACCCCAAGCCATGCTTCTACCCCCAAGCCATAAGACAGCTTCCACCCCCAAGCCATAAGACAGCTTCCACCCCCAAGCCATAAGACAGACCCCAAGCCATAAGACAGCTTCTACCCCCAAGCCATAAGATTAGCTTCTACCCCCCAAGCCATAAGAGCCATAAGACAGCTTCCACCCCCAAGCCATAAGAGACAGCTTCCACCCCCAAGCCATAAGACAGCTTTGCCATAAGACTGCTTCTACCCCCAAGCCATAAGACTGCTTCTACCCCAACAAGCTTCTACCCCCCAGCCATAAGACTGATTCTACCCCCAAGCCATATGACTCTTCTACCCCCAAGCCATAAGACTGATTCTACCCCCAAGCCATAAGACAGCTTCTACCCCCCATAAGACAGCTTCTACCCCCAAGCCATAAGAAGCTTCTACCCCCAAGCCATAAGACAGCTTCTACCCCCAAGCCATGGACAGCTTCCACCCCCAAGCCATAAGACAGCTTCTACCCCAAGCCATAAGACTGCTTCTACCCCCAAGCCATAAGACAGCTTCTACCCCCAAGCCATAAGACAGCTTCCACCCGCAAGCCATAAGACAGCTTCTACCCACCAAGCCATAAGACAGCTTCTACCCCCAAGCCATAAGACAGCTTCTGCCCCCAAGCCATAAGACAGCTTCCACCCCCAAGCCATAAGACACCCCCAAGCCATAAGACAGCTTCCACCTCCAAGCCATAAGACAGCCCCACCAAGCCATAAGACTGCTTCTACCCCAAGCCATAAGACAGCTTCTGCCCCCAAGCCATAAGACTGCTTCACCCCCAAGCCATAAGACTGCTTCTACCCCCAAGCCATAAGACTGCTTCTACCCCCAAGCCATAAGACTGCTTCTACCCCCAAGCCATAAGACTGCTTCTACCCCCAAGCCATAAGACAGCTTCTACCCCCAAGCCATAAGACAGCTTCTACCCCCAAGCCATAAGACAGATTCTACCCCCAAGCCATAAGACAGCTTCTACCCCCAAGCCATAAGACAGCTTCTACCCCAAGCCATAAGACTGCTTCTACCCCCAAGCCATAAGACAGCTTCCACCCCCAAGCCATAAGACAGCTTCTACCCCCAAGCCATAAGACAGCTTCTACCCCCAAGCCATAAGACAGCTTCTACCCCAAGCCATAAGACAGCTTCTACCCCCAAGCCATAAGACAGCTTCCACCCCCAAGCCATAAGACAGCTTCTACCCCAAGCCATAAGACAGCTTCTACCCCCAAGCCATAAGACAGCTTCCACCCCAAGCCATAAGACAGCTTCCACCCCTAAGCCATAAGACAGCTTCTACCCCCAAGCCATAACACTGCTTCTACCCCCAAGCCATAAGACAGCTTCCACCCCCAAGCCATAAGACTGCTTCTACCCCAAGCCATAAGACAGCTTCTACCCCAAGCCATAAGACAGCTTCCACCCCAAGCCATAAGACCGCTTCCACCCCAAGCCATAAGACAGCTTCTACCCCCAAGCCATAAGACAGCGTCCACCCCCAAGCCATAAGACAGCTTCTACCCCAAGCCATAAGACAGCATCCACCCCAAGCCATAAGACAGCTACTACCCCCAAGCCATAAGACAGCTTCCACTCCCCAAGCCATAAGACAGCTTCTACCCAAGCCATAAGACTGCTTCTACCCCCAAGCCATAAGACAGCTTCCACCCCCAAGCCATAAGACAGCTTCTACCCCAAGCCATAAGACAGCTTCTGCCCCCAAGCCATAAGACAGCTTCTACCCCCCAAGCCATAAGACAGCTTCTACCCCAAGCCATAAGACTGCTTCTACCCTCAAGCCATAAGACTGCTTCTGCCCCCAAGCCATAAGACTGCTTCTACCCCCAAGCCATATGACTGCTTCTACCCCAAGCCATAAGACTGCTTCTACCCACAAGCCATAAGACTGCTTCTACCCCCAAGCCATAAGACTGCTTCTACCCCCAAGCCATAAGACTGCTTCTACCCCCAAGCCATAAGACAGCTTCTACCCCCAAGCCATAAGACGGCTAAATAGTTAGTTAAATAGATAGTTAAATAGTCCGAGGGTAGCTATTGGTTAACTATCTGTAATGACCCTTTTTACACCAACTCTTTTGACTCATCACATACACTGATGTTACTGTTTATTGTCTACCCTGTTGCATAGTCACTTTATCCTAACTATATGTACATATCTACCTCAACTACCTTTAAAGATGTCAAAGTGTTTTCACTAATTGTTTTCAGTATCTTAATGTTGTTTTTGTTTTGTGTTTTCTGAATGTTTCAGTGCATCCATTCAACAATTTGGACAAAGGACTTCCACAGTGCACATCTCCAAAGTGCACTCAAAAGGGGCTCCGAACTGGATTTAGTTGTTTTTATTTAAATGTTGTCATTCTCTTTTAAACTTCCATTGGTTAAAATGTCATTGCTCAGTTATCACTTGGCTCATGTAAATTCTGTAGTTGCCCCTTTAAACATCCTAAGTTGTTCACATTTCTCTCATGTAATTAAAAAATACTAAATAACTTCTAGTGACTCCCCATCCCGCATGAGGGAGCGTAATCACCGACTGACACTAATTAGCATAACGCAACGGACATAAATATTCCTAGAAATGATTCCTATTCATGAAACTCACAAGTGAAATATATTGTGACACAGCTTAGCCTTTTGTTAATCACCCTGTCATCTCAGATTTTCAAAATATGCTTTACAGCAAAAGCTAGACAAGCATTTGTGTAAGTTTATCGTTAGCCTAGCATAGCATTTTGTCCAGCTAGCAGCAGGTAAGTTGGTCACGGAAATCAGAAAAGGAATCAAATTAAATAGTTGACCTTTGATGAGCTTTGGATGTTTTCACTCACGAGACTCCCAGTTAGTTAGCCTATGTTACTTTTTTCTACAAATATTATTTTTGTAGGCGAAATAGCTCCATTTGTTCTTCACGTTTGGCTGAGAAATCGCCCGAAATTGCGGTCCCGAAAACGGCGAAAAATATTACAAATTAGCTCCATAATATCGACAGAAACATGGCAAACGTTGTTTATAATCAATCCTCAATGTGTTTTTCAAATATCTATTCGATAATATATCCACCGGGACAATTGGTTTTTCAGTAGGTCCGATTGGAATAATGGCTACCTCTGTATTTTACACGAGAATCACTCTGGGAGCCATCAGGTGACCAGTTGCACAATGTAGCCGCTTACGGGTATTCTTCAAGTTTTGGAAACTTTAGAGTGTTTCTATCCTAAGCTGTCAATTATATGCATATTCTAGCATCTTGTCCTGACAAAATATCCCGTTTACTACGGGAACGTTATTTTTCCAAAATGAAAATACTGCCCCCTAGTCACAAAAGGATAAACAACTTATTTGGGAAATACTCAGTATTTGCTCTTTTTTTCATTAGAATTCTGAGGATTTCAAGTATAGTATTGCACCACTTAGCATAATGTTTAATTGTGAGATAGATAAGAGTAAGTATTGGATTTATTTTTTATTTGTTAAGACATTGAATACATGTTTAGTTTTCTCTGTGTGAAGCAAGTTTATTTTAAGTTATGTTATTTGTTTTCCTTATTCTCAAAGTAACCAAAGACCTGATTTAATTTGCATATTCATAATGAGTTTGCAGCAAATTTACAGAAAAACAGTAGAATGCTCGCCACAAGTTTCCCAGAATTGTTTGCCAGAAGTCGCTGCATATTTGCCACAACAGTTTGCCACAAAACTAAATTGCAGGTGAATATATGTGGCAAAGCCTTGCCACAACTCTTTGCCAGAAGCCTGTTTTTTTGGCAAGGGTTAGTTGCTCCAGAATATTTTTAGTTCACCTGAAATTTTGCTTTAGTGATAATGGTCCAACATTTACAAATGAGTTAGCTTATTTGTAAATTTTATTTTAAAATTATATGTTGATTCATTCAATGTTGATTCCTTGAAGTGGCGTGTTTAAACTTGTTTTAATCGTTAACTTAAAACTATTATTCAGGATGAACTAATGTCAATGTTGATTCATCACAGATCACAATTATGCAATACTATGGGTGAAGGGGGATCTGTCTCTAATTTGTTTTTATGTCTTGCTTCCTCAAATGAACATGACCTTTTAGTCCAGTTGTGAGCTCTCCAATCTGTTGTATTTGATTGTCACCATCTCAGGATATCAGCTGAAGTGAACCCATTTTGCTAATTATAATGTCATGCATCACCAATGCAGCCACAGGCCTACAGTACGATGGCATTAATGGCCTTATGGTAGGAGCATGTGTAATGCACCCTTGTCATTGTACATCTGAAGCAGAGAACAGCTAAACTCACACATTGTTTGCATATTGTTGAGATATATGTTCTCAATGTAATATGATACCAGTAGATGATGTATATGACGCTAACCATAAACCAGATTTTCTACATGATTTATCTGACGCGAAATTGTTTAATGCAAATCCGACACTTGTATTCTAGGCACATTACTGTAAATGAAAATAAGGAGCAGACAATATGTAGGCTAATAAAAAAATGTACAAAAAGGGAAATAATGGGGTGTGGGAGCGTTGTAATTATACCTGGTTTATTTGCTGAGAATTATTTTACAATACAGAGACAAAATCAGAAGGTCTAATGACTGCCTTGCCTGGTTCACCAACTACTTTGCAGACAGAGTTCAGTGTGTCAAATCGGAGGGCATGTTGTCCGGTCCTCTGGCAGTCTCTATGGGGGTACCACAGGGTTCAATTCTCGGGCCGACTCTTTCTCTGTATATATGAATGATGTTGCTCTTGCTGCGGACAATTCCCTGATCCACCTCTACGCAGACGACACCATTCTGTACACTTCTGGCCCTTCCTTGGATACTGTGCTATCTAACCTCCAAATGAGATTCAATGCCATACAATACTCCTTCCGTGGCCTCCAACTGCTTTTAAACGCTAGTAAAACCAAATACATGCTTTTCAACCGTTCGCTGCCTGCACCCCACGCCCGACTAGCATCTCCACCCTGGATGGTTCCGACCTAGAATATGTGGACCATAGTACCTAAGTTTTGTGACTTAGGTACAAAACTCTCCTTCCAGACTCATATCAAACATCTCAATCCAAAATCAAATCTAGAGTCTGCTTTCTATTTCAACAAAGCCTCCCCTTCACCACGCCGCCAAACTTACCCTAGTAAACTGACTATCCTACCGATCCTGGACTTCGGCGATGTCATCTACAAAATAGCTTCCAACACTCTACTCAGCAAACTGGATGCAGTTTATCACAGTGCCATCCGTTTTGTTACTAAAGCACCTTATACC
>NC_060187.1:77373432-77403432 GCF_021184085.1 Oncorhynchus gorbuscha
CCAATTGTTTTTAGTCGTTACTATCTTCTCTCATCGCTACAACTGCCGTACGGGTTCGGGTCGGACGAAGGTCATGCGTTTTCCGAAACACAACCCAACCAAGCCACGCTTCTTAAAACAGCAAGCATCCAACCCAGCCGCACCAATGTGTTGGAGGACACACCGTGCCCCTAGTGACCTGGTCAGTGTGCACTGCACCCGGCCCGCAACAAGTGTCGCTAGCGCGCGATGAGAGGATATGGCTACCGGCCAAACCCTCCCTGACCCGGACGACACAAGGCCAATTGTGCATCGCTCCATGGACCTCACGGTGGCGGCCGGCTGCGACAGAGCCTGGGCTCTAACCCAGAGTCTCTGGTGGCACAGCTAGCACTGCGATGCAGTGCCTTAGACCACTGCGCCACCCGGGAGGCCCATCACCACTTTATTTTAAGAAAGTGAAATGTCAGAATAATAGTACAGAGAATGATTTATTTCAGCTTTTATTTCTTTCATCACATTCCCAGTGGGTCATAAGTTTACATGCACTCAGTTAGTATTTGTTTGCATTGCCTTTAAATTGCTTAACTTGGGTCAAACATTTTGGGTAGCCTTCCACAAGCGTCCCACAATAAGTAGGGTGAATTTTGGCCCATTCCTCCTGACAGAGCTGGTGTAACTGAGTCAGGTTTGTAGGCCTCCTTGCTGGCACACACTTTTACAGTTCTGCCCACAAATATTCTACAGGATTGAGGTCAGGGCTTTGTGATGGCCACTCCAATAACTTGACTTTGATGTCCTTAAGCCATTTTGCCCCAACTTTGGAAGTATGCTTGGGGTCATTGTCCATTTGGAAGACCCATTTGCGACTAAACTTTAACTTCCTGACTGACGTCTTGAGATGCTGCTTCAATATATCCACATAATTTTCCTACCTCATGATGCCATCTATTTTGTGAAGTGCACCAGTCCCTCCTGCAGGAAAGCACCCCCACAACATGATGCTGCCACCCCCGTGCTTCACAGTTGGGATAGTGTTCTTCGGCTTTCCTCCAAACATATCGATGGTCATTATGGCCAAACATTTCTATTTTTGTTTCATCAGACCAGAGGACAATTCTCCAAAAAGTACGATCTTTGTCTCCATGTGCAGTTGCAAACCATTGTCTGGCTTTTTTATGGCGGTTTTGGAGCAGGGGCTTCTTCCTTGCTGAGCAGCATTTCAGGTTATGTTGATATCGGACTTGTTTTACTGTGGATATAGATACTTTTGTACCTGCTTCCTCCAGCATCTTCACAAGGTCCTTTGCTGTTGTTCTGGGATTTATTTGCACTTTTCGCACCAAAGAACATTCATCTCTAGGAGACAGAATGCGTCTCCTTCCTGAGCGGTATGACGGCTGCCTGGTCCCATGGTGTTTATACCTGCATACTATTGTTTGTACAGATAAACGTGGTACCTTCAGGCGTTTGGAAATTGCTCACAAGGATGAACCAGACTTGTGAAGGTCTACAAGGTGTTTGCTGATTTCTTTTGATTTTCCCATGATGTCAAGCAAAGAGGCACTGAGTTTGAAGGTAGTCCTTGAAATACATCCACAGGTACACCTCCAATTGACTCAAATGATGTAAATTAGCCCATCAGAAGCTTCTAAAGCCATTACATAATTTTCTGGAATTTTCCAAGCTGTTTAAAGGCACAGTCAACTTAGTGTATGTAAACGTATGTATATGTAAACTTCTGACCCACTGGAATTGAGATAGAGTTTATCTATAATCTGTCTGTAAACAATTGCCGGAAAAATGAGTTTGTTAACAATAAATTTGTGGAGTGGTTGAAAAAGGAGTTTTAATGACTCCAACCGAAGTGTATGTAAACTTCTGACTTCAACTGTATCTACTGTATGCCGCACAGCCATCCATATATTTAAATGTACATATTCTTATTCATCCCTATACTTTGTGTGTATAAGGTAGTCGGTGTGAATTTGTTAGATTACTTGTTAGATATTACTGCACTGTTGGAACTAGAAGAACGAGCATTTCGCTACACTTACATTAACATCTGCTAACCATGTGTATGTGACCAATAACATCTGCTAACCATGTGTATGTGACCAATAACATCTGCTAACCATGTGTATGTGACCAATAACATCTGCTAACCATGTGTATGTGACCAATACAATTGCATTTTGTTTTTTATGTTGGCTCATGACAATGAAAAGAGTAGTAACTAATACACCCTAGCAGTTTATGAAGAATTGAGCTATTCTCGTTCTTTCTACTTAACCAGATTCTCTCCTGAACATAGTTCCTCTTGTTTCCCAGACGTAGCCTGCCTACGCTATATGCCTGTGATCTAAATCCACACAGGTAGAAATAAAGTTATTGTTTTCAAATATGTATTATTGGCACTGGCAGCTAAACTTATCAACACTAAATGGACACTTTTTAAATATACATGTCACAATTCCAGACATAACAATATGCACCATGAATTTTCTCGCAATTTATCTGCTCACTTTACCTACATTGCTTCACATAGATGCGAAAAAATAGATTTGCTTTATAATTTGAAGAGCATGACAACATTGACAGAGTTGTCGCTGCTGACCGGTCTGTTTTCTCTCATTCACTAGCGCGCATTATAATTCCATCGTGTTCGAGCGTGTAAAAAAAAAGAGCTTTTATTTATTTATTTGGGCTTGTGTGTGTCTGTGTGTCTGTGTCTGTGTAAAGGAAACTAATGCAAGGCTACAGTTTCAGTCCTATTCCATCTTATCAAGTCCTTTCCTCCTACAGCAAGCCTGCCAGTCCTTGTTCGGGCCACATTACAGTTTCATCCAGCGGTTAATGGTGATGGTGTCACAAACCACTTTACTCTGTACTACACTACACAGGGGTGGCAGGTATCCTAGTGGTTAAGAGCGTTGGCCCAGTAAGCGAATACTATATGATAGAGAATAAACTAAATATGAGAGAGAGTGCAGAATTAGCAACATATCATGCATCTCTATTGTCACATTGACTCCTAGGCCTACAAACTGTACACCCTAATGTAGATGCCTTTCCTGCCATAATGACTCTGGTACAGTTTACCCTCAGCTCTCTGTCTCAAACTGGCTTTTCCTCTCCAGACTCATTCTTCACTCTGTCATCTGCTTTCACTTTCACCGGCTTCTCTCTCCTTCTCTCTCCTTCTCTCTCCTTCTCTCTCCTTCTTTCTCCATTTTTTTTATCTCACTCTGACATTGGTCATTTTTCAACATGCGGAGCTCGAAAACTCCTCCCAGTAACCACTCCCCCTCTCCTTTCTCTGTCCTTCCTCTCCTCTATGTACTAACTCTAGAGATACACCTAGGTAACAGGTCACTCTCATCCCTCTACGATCCCCTCTGCCCTCTCTCTCTCATCCCCTCATCTTTACACCATGGTGTAAAAACACCCTTCTAGTGACAGATAGTAAATGGTGGAGATAAACTTGCCTTTCTGAAATCAAATGAACTTGATCTAATCTGAAAATTACACATTGGAAAAAGAGAGAGAAATATCGTCTAACACACATAAATGTGTGCCTGTCTCTTTAAGAACGCAGACACCGTCCAAGGTGCACACCGAGCTGTATTTTATGCACCGTTAAACCGTGATAGGTATTGTGTGCATGCATTCTGAAGGGTTTTAATAAGGGTGGAAGATAAACGCTCAGTGCATTCATATAGTATTTTCCACCAACCCCCTCCCAACCCTACTGCATCTACACACATACCCACCGAGATCAAGGACATTACGCATACTTCCACTCTCTACTGAGGATGAAGAGAAAAGCTGTAAACCGCTGCTGTTTCACGTCTGGGCGGCTGCCTAATTCCAGAGCTAGACGACGCCACAGTGACACACTGGCAGCGACACACGGAAACCGGGCTGGCTGCTCCCACCATGCGTCCTTTTATTCCGCTTCAGCGCAGATGAAACGCAGACGGCGCCATAGCCGACCTCCCCAGTCCAGCCTCAATGGTTCCCCCTTCCCCTGCCGGGTTTAGCGACCAGCCATACTGACACCACACGCAGACAAGCATCTGGACAGACAAACGTGGTCCTGAGATATCAATGTCTGTCATGTTTAGGCTACTGAAATAACGGCGTTAATCCACACACACATAACCATTGTCTCGAATTGAGACAGAAGAGGCCTATTCGACGAATATCAGTCCAATGTCTGAATCACAACACAGATATGTACACACACTGTCGAAAATGAGTGAAATAAAACGAAATGAAGACACTATTCTCCCGTCTCCTCGTTCGCCGTCCTTCTCCTTTCACCGTATATGTGCCTCTTTCTCCCCTCTCCCTGCTTCCACCGGCCCAAGAATCGATCTCCGCAGGATCGATAAGTTGGCATGAATATTCCCTGCCTGCAGAGAGGGTAGTTCGGGAGAGACGGAGGCTGAGGCACAGGCGTACGGAGCGGAGGAGAGGGGAAGGATGGAGAGAAATGACAGAAAACATACGGGGAAGAGGGATACATCACCAGGAGAAAAGGAACGTAAATAAACACCAGATGGACCCGTCGCGCATTACGCGCACGTGCTTTTTCAAGGGAATGGAGAAAATGACGTTTACGCGCAATTATTTGCAATCTAACTATGGACTTTTATGTCTGTTTATTTACACATTTAAAACAAGAGAGAAGAGGAGTGTATTCCAGCCTTCAACACAGAAGTGTGTGTGTGCCCAGAACACATTCCAGTTCCGAGTGGATAATCGGCACCGAAAAGCGCGCTACATGGGAGTCGTTAAGGTGGGGCGGGTATGCATGACTGAGCCTCACGGGCAATAATAACGGAAAATGTCTTACCGGAGTCGGAACGTAGAGCCAACGGGGACTTGAGACGCCAGGCGTTGAGGTCAGGGGCAGTTCTCTGAAACATGAACGGCACCGGCAAGGGAACAAACATGATCTTCCTCCGTCTTCTGGTTTTGTTTCATATAATATAATTTTTCAGTAATATTGTGACAAGATGTTTCCTCTTCTGTGTATCTTCCTTCGTCCGTATGAAATGTATTTGGTATCGAAAACGTAGAACATTCGTTGTTTAGTTTACCAGTTGATGGCGCGTACACATGTAGGCTATGCTGGATAGCTCTATTTACATTTTTGGATGTCTGTTTCTCTTCGGCAGGATTTTGGGTGTAAATGTGTATAGAACATATGGTGCTCCCTTGAGTGTGCAGCAATCAGGCTAATGAAACAGCCCAGACCCAACACACAGACGGATAGAACCACAACTAAACTCCCACTACTATATCAGAAGAACACTATCAGGACTAATATAGTAATAATACTTGTATTATAAGCCTGATTTTGCTCCTGTCTCTCTCGTATGCCGTGGCAAACTGTAAGTGTGTAGCATACAATAGCCCAATCGTTCTATTTCTCCTGTATGCGTTTATATTAGCATAGTCTCAATGTTAGCCCACTGTTTTCCTATCGACAGGCGTGAGAACAAACACCGTAACAGTCGCTAGTTTCTTTAGCGTCACTCACCGTGGTTAGCTTTGGTTTGCGCTGGTAAATAAAATTGATAATATTACAAGAATAACAGACGCTGAAGTGCGTAAAGGCCAACAATTATTGTGATATATTTGGATTTGTTATTTTTGGTTAATCTACTTTATTTGGTGTATAGCTGATCGCACTCTCTCACTGTCCCTCGCATGTAGGCTATATACACACAAATTCACCAATACGCAGGCTACAAAGCAGCGAATCGTGTTTAAAATGCATGTAAAATAGCCGCATTAAGATAATCAACTGAAATAAATAAACATTTGGAAAGGCTACACAACGTGTCCGCTTGGCCTACGCTCCTCCTCCCTCACTCCTTGTCACAAGGCAGTAATTAAAACGCAATCAATCGATAAATAAATAAATAAATAAAGCCAAACAAATAAATAAAGAACGGAAACAACATAAAAAGAAAGCCGAATATCCGTTACGTTTCTGGTTCTTGTCGGAGCACTTGCCTATCTTTCCGTCCATCCGCCTGTGTGTCTTTCTGTCTGCCTGTTTGTCCCCGATATTTGGGAACCCCAATAGCTCACTCGACCCGGCTCCCTCCAGTATTCTAGCGAGCTGCCACTACGCTGGCTGCAACATTGAAGCGAGAGAGTACCCGCTACTCACACATTACCCCCCCTACCCCCTCCTCCCTCATGCTCTCTCTCTCTGCTCCCTCGCTCCATCCTTCCTCCCAACCGCCTCTCCCTCGTTTTCACCACCGCTGCTAAAGGTATCCTGTATTGATTTGTGTCTTTTCTCCTCTTAATAAGACCATGCTATAATGATGCGAATGGTGATCATTACATTACTGCTTGTCTGGGAGACTGAGATCACTGATAACTGGAGAAGTCAACCAATAGGCACATACAGTATGTTATTTATTATACTGAACAAAAATATAAACGCAACATGCAACAATTTCAAAGATTTACTGAGTTGCAGTTCATATGAGAAAATCAGTCCATTTAAATTAATTAATTAGGCCCTAATCTATGAATATCACATGACTGATACCTTAAAAAAAATGGGCCTCAGGATCTCCTCAATGTATTTCTGTGAATTCAAATTGCCATCGATAAAATACAATTGTGTTTGTTGTCAGTAGTTTATGCCTGCCCATACCATAACCCTACCACCACCATGGCGGACTCTGTTCACAACGTTGACATCAGCAAACCGCTTGCCCACATGACACCAAACACATGGTCTGCGATTGTGAGACCGGTAGAACATTCAATTCTCTGTGTAGTCAGTATGCCAATTGCACGCTCGCTCAAAACTTGAGACATCTGTGGCATTGTGTTGTGTGATAAAACTGCACATTTTAGAGTGGACATGTATTGCCCCCAGCACAAGGTGCACCTGTGTAATGATGATGCCGTTTAATCAGCTTCTTGATATGCCACATCTGTCAGGTAGACGGATTATCTTGGCAAAGGATAAATGCTCACGTACAGGGATGTAAATAAATGTATGTACAACATTTGAGAGAAATAAGCATTTTGTGCGAATGGAACATTTGTGGGGATCTTTTATTTCAGCTCATGAAACACGGGACCAACACTTTACATGTTGCGTTTATATTTGTGTTCAGTGTATAATACGACAAAAGTTGATAGCCTACACTTGTTCCCCATCACTGCAATTGTTAACTATTGAAATGCATTTTGTTCAGAAAGATACAACCTATGATAAATATTTATATCTTAATCAAATTATGTTTGAATTTGTTTTATCTCTCATTAAATTGCGTGAGGGAATCTTTGCATTAAGTCATCGTTCAGCCTTAAACATTCAGACAGTTGAACACTTGTTAGGAACCACCTTCGTTGTCTAACGCATTATAAATAGCTATAAGCATTTATAACAAAGCATGGCTGTTTAAATTCCTCCCTGCATCCATGACCATGACCATGACGCACAGGTCCTTCTTAAAATGCTTCCATTCGGCGAATACAATTTATTCAACTTCAAAATGACTTACGTGTCATGATCTAACTTAATCAACACCATTCATGTAACTCAGAATATACGACTATTCTATGTGGAGAAACGTCATCTGCTACAGGTAAAGCTTTGACCATGAGCAAAATCCCACTCCGGTAAGGCCAGCAGAGGCCGTATAGCTACCGGCTGCACGCGGAAGAGCACCGGTTCAACCAACATCTCACCTTCCGCATGCAGGCAACATCTTGGCGTATTGCCGTGCACGTAGCGCGCGCCCTCTTTCTCGACTTCATCGCCTCACCTCCTCGTACCAAACCGATATATAACACGCGGTGAATTACCACGCTATACACTAGATTATTGTCGATATAGATGTTTAAACAGAAAGATCTATACAAACATCTAAATCAATACAGGCAAATCAATAGCATTGAGTAAGACCACGTTACAGTCTATAGGCCTCTTGCTACCAGTTAAATATGAAATGTTAAACATTATGACTGAATCATAAAAAACACAGGCCTATCGATATAGTCATACAATATATTTATTATTGATGATTATTATTAGCATTATTATTATTCCTTCACCGTTTTGGTTTCACTGCAGGCCAGGGATATGTGCTAGTTTCTAATTATGAGAAATGTGTCCTATTTCCAGCCTTCATCTCTACCTCCGAATACACCACAATACAACACGGTTTATTGTCCCTCTCCCTCCGCTCCACGTATGACAGATGACATCCGCAAGTCCAACGAGAGGACGGAGGGATGTGGTTGAGGAGAGGGTGGAGGGAAGGGGAGAGAAGCGACTAGTTGTCCTTCACGCACCCCCTTTTCGAACAGAGGTAACCGCGCGCGCGCGCCCCGCTCCTTCCTCCTCCCCATACTCCTTCCAGACAAAAGCAATTATTTCTTGTAGAATGTAGTGTGGTTGTGCGCGTCTGTGGGAGAGAGGGATAGAGGTAGGGTATGTGAGATTGAAGGAGGGGAAAATAAGATGGTGTTGGAGGGGATGGGAGGATGAGGGGGCCCTAACACCTCCAGCATCCCCCATCCTCCTCCTCTCACTACTCTGTCCAACTCTTCTCTTTCCTTTATCTGCAAATGTCATCGGATGTCATCTGTCATATGTGGAGCTGACATCCAACCAAATGAACTATGTGTCCTACCCAAAGCTGTACCCCAAGTACCCACTCCCATATGCACCTTACTAAAACATTTATCTCATTTTTTAAACATAGGATTACATTTGGGCACTTGCTTTTTCAGTAATTACCTGCAAACAAACTTTTGCAAGACAAATTATATAAGCGCAAGTCGCCAGCAAGACAGACAAACAGACACTTATTTCATACTTTGCAATAGATATAATAAATATACTGTGTGTTGTTCTTGCCATGGCAAACAGTAGTCGAGCCTCAGGGCTATACCCAACCATACTATACACCTGGAACAAATACAAAGCTCCTCTCTCTGTAAGTCTTTGTGCCTCCCCTCTCTCTCTATGTGATAATGCCCAGGCAGGGAGCCTGCAGGGAGGCTGCTCCAGACTTCCCCTCCCCAGTGGCCTCCATGGACCCCTGGAGCCCAGGGAGAAAACCCCTGGGAGGCCTCACCATCCAATAACCCCTGCTGCTCTGGACCATTCTCACCAGGGGCCCGGACGGCCTGGGACAGATTGTCCACTGATCGGACTGGTACTTGGTCAAACAGAGAAAATAGAGAGGCTCTTCTCATCCCCTTTTTTTAATGAAGAAGGAAAGGGGGACATCTAGTCAGTTGTACAACT
The DNA here is from genome assembly GCF_021184085.1 of Oncorhynchus gorbuscha. Classification (NCBI taxonomy): domain Eukaryota; kingdom Metazoa; phylum Chordata; class Actinopteri; order Salmoniformes; family Salmonidae; genus Oncorhynchus; species Oncorhynchus gorbuscha. The sequence goes on from NC_060187.1 coordinate 77,382,716, forward strand.
GAATGTATTAAACTGAATCGTGTCTTCCGCATTTAACCCAACCCCTCTGAATCAGAGAGGTGTAGCAGGGGGCTGCCTTAATTGTCATCCACGTCATTGGCATAACAACAGATGTTTACCTTGTCAGCTCGGGGATTTGATCCAGCAACCTTTCGGGTTACAGGCCCAACACTCCTACCCACCAGGCTACCTCTGAGATGGAGATGGAAAGGAGTCATTGTCACTGTTATTATTCTGTACTGTTGTGTTATTGCAAGGTACTGTATGGTAATGGCTATATGGATGCTTGATAGTCAATACAATTGTTTTAATTTACGTTTGTTTGATCATTAATAAAGAAAGCATTACACTCATAGCCTGAAGAAAATGACATGAAATTGGCATATTTTCTCCTAACATGATATGTTGCATATTTTGAGCTATGATTCATTTGAGATGATTGTACAATCTATATAAAACAATAGTATTAGCACACTTCCTTATGGTTATTCCAAACCTGTCTGTACATTTATTGGGCGTATTCCTGTTACACGTTTCACCATCTGAAGCTAATTTCAATATTGGGGATTACCAGATTATTGGCCCCATTGTTGTAAAAAATGGGATCTCAGATATATTTTTACTTCATTACAATTGTATGACAATGTTATTACAAATACATAGATTTCATTGCTTAATTTGTACAAAAATCTTACATTTTCTCCCTATTTAAATAGGCATTAATGGATAGAAGTAAAATTCCCAGGCTGATTACAAGGTTGTTGTTTCTTAATAAATGTTGCATACTTTATTGTGTGTGATAACATGTCCTGATTAACGGTTAGTTCATCTGCCATTTTCTCTGTAGAACGAGATATTGCTATTTATAATCAGGATTTTGATTTTTTTTAAATAAATGAGATATTTTTAAACAATAAATCAAAGCTTCATCTATGCATTCAGGAAAAATGAATAACATCCAACAAAATTGACAACAAATTCTATCAATCACCAATGACATTCATAGAATGCAGAATGTTCCTAAAGATGTCATAATGGTATATCCTTCTTGAAATATTCCATCAGGAAGCTGGGTGGTTAGAACCCATGAGCCTTCCAAAAGAAGTGTGTAACTATGTACGAGCTGTGTGTGAGTGTGTACTGCATGTGTGCATGATGTGTGTGCTTCACTATGTATTTGTCTGTGTCTACTGTCCATGTGCATGCTATGTCATGGTTATTATTAAATGGGGACGTCACATTGACAAATGAGCTGGTTGAATTCAATTCTCACTCATCAATAACACCCATGTCCCCAAATCAATAGCAGGCAGCAGTTGTGTTACTGTCACCGTCAGAGTGGTAACAAGACCACATTACAATGAACAATACTTTCTCACTGTGACACTGCCTAGATTCACTCCAATGCCACCTAGCACCAACCCAGACCTCTCACATCCTCTATCACTACACTGTCACTCCAATACCACCTAGCATCATCCCAGACCTCTCACATCCTCTATCACTACACTGTCACTCCAATACCACCTAGCATCAACCCAGACCTCTCACATCCTATATCACTACACTGTCACTCCAATACCACCTAGCATCAACCCAGACCTCTCACACCCTATATCACTACACTGTCACTCCAATACCACCTAGCATCAACCCAGACCTCTCACATCCTCTATCACTACACTGTCACTCCAATACCACCTAGCATCAACCCAGACCTCTCACATCCTATATCACTACACTGTCACTCCAATACCACCTAGCACCAACCCAGACCTCTCACATCCTCTATCACTACACTGTCACTACAATACCACCTAGCATCAACCCAGACCTCTCACATCCTATATCACTACACTGTCACTCCAATACCACCTAGCATCAACCCAGACCTCTCACATCCTCTATCACTACACTGTCACTACAATACCACCTAGCACCAACCCAGACCTCTCACACCCTATATCACTACACTGTCACTCCAATACCACCTAGCACCAACCCAGACCTCTCACATCCTATATCACTACACTGTCACTCCAATACCACCTAGCATCAACCCAGACCTCTCACATCCTCTATCACTACACTGTCACTACAATACCACCTAGCACCAACCCAGACCTCTCACACCCTATATCACTACACTGTCACTCCAATACCACCTAGCACCAACCCAGACCTCTCACATCCTCTATCACTACACTGTCACTCCAATACCACCTAGCATCAACCCAGACCTCTCACATCCTCTATCACTACACTGTCAATCCAATACCACATAGCATCAACCCAGACCTCTCACATCCTATATCACTACACTGTCAATCCAATACCACCTAGCACCAACCCAGACCTCTCACATCCTCTATCACTACACTGTCACTCCAATACCACCTAGCACCAACCCAGACCTCTCACACCCTATATCACTACACTGTCACTCCAATACCACCTAGCACCAACCCAGACCTCTCACATCCTCTATCACTACACTGTCACTCCAATACCACCTAGCATCAACCCAGACCTCTCACACCCTATATCACTACACTGTCACTCCAATACCACCTAGCACCAACCCAGACCTCTCACACCCTCTATCACTACACTGTCACTCCAATACCACCTAGCATCAACCCAGACCTCTCACACCCTATATCACTACACTGTCACTCCAATGCCACCTAGCATCAACCCAGACCTCTCACATCCTATATCACTACACTGTCACTCCAATACCACCTAGCATCAACCCAGACCTCTCACATCCTATATCACTACACTGTCACTCCAATACCACCTAGCACCAACCCAGACCTCTCACATCCTCTATCACTACACTGTCACTCCAATACCACCTAGCATCAACCCAGACCTCTCACATCCTCTATCACTACACTGTCACTCCAATACCACCTAGCATCAACCCAGACCTCTCACATCCTATATCACTACACTGTCACTCCAATACCACCTAGCATCAACCCAGACCTCTCACATCCTATATCACTACACTGTCACTCCAATGCCACCTAGCATCAACCCAGACCTCTCACATCCTCTATCACTACACTGTCACTCCAATGCCACCTAGCATCAACCCAGACCTCTCACATCCTATATCACTACACTGTCACTTCAATACCACCTAGCATCAACCCAGACCTCTCACATCCTATATCACTACACTGTCACTACAATACCATCTAGCACCAACCCAGACCTCTCACATCCTATATCACTACACTGTCACTTCAATACCACCTAGCACCAACCCAGACCTCTCACATCCTCTATCACTAGACTGTCACTCCAATACCACCTAGCACCAACCCAGACCTCTCACACCCTCTATCACTACACTGTCACTCCAATACCACCTAGCATCAACCCAGACCTCTCACACCCTCTATCACTACACTGTCACTCCAATACCACCTAGCATCAACCCAGACCTCTCACATCCTCTATCACTACACTGTCACTCCAATACCACCTAGCATCAACCCAGACCTCTCACATCCTCTATCACTACACTGTCACTACAATACCACCTAGCATCAACCCAGACCTCTCACACCCTCTATCACTACACTGTCACTCCAATACCACCTAGCATCAACCCAGACCTCTCACATCCTCTATCACTACACTGTCACTCCAATACCACCTAGCACCAACCCAGACCTCTCACATCCTCTATCACTACACTGTCACTCCAATACCACCTAGCATCAACCCAGACCTCTCACATCCTCTATCACTACACTGTCACTCCAATACCACCTAGCATCAACCCAGACCTCTCACATCCTCTATCACTACACTGTCACTCCAATACCACCTAGCATCAACCCAGACCTCTCACACCCTCTATCACTACACTGTCACTCCAATACCACCTAGCATCAACCCAGACCTCTCACATCCTATATCACTACACTGTCACTCCAATGCCACCTAGCATCAACCCAGACCTCTCACACCCTCTATCACTACACTGTCACTCCAATACCACCTAGCATCAACCCAGACCTCTCACATCCTATATCACTACACTGTCACTCCAATACCACCTAGCACCAACCCAGACCTCTCACACCCTCTATCACTACACTGTCACTCCAATACCACCTAGCATCAACCCAGACCTCTCACACCCTATATCACTACACTGTCACTCCAATACCACCTAGCATCAACCCAGACCTCTCATCCTATATCACTACACTGTCACTCCAATACCACCCCAGACCTCTCATCCTATATCACTACACTGTCACTCCAATACCACCTAGCATCAACCCAGACCTCTCACATCCTATATCACTACACTGTCACTCCAATACCACCTAGCATCAACCCAGACCTCTCACACCCTATATCACTACACTGTCACTCCAATACCACCTAGCACCAACCCAGACCCCAGACCTCACATCCTATATCACTACACTGTCACTCCAATACCACCTAGCATCAACCCAGACCTCTCACACCCTCTATCACTACACTGTCACTCCAATACCACCTAGCACCAACCCAGACCTCTCACATCCTCTATCACTACACTGTCACTCCAATACCACCTAGCACCAACCCAGACCTCTCACATCCTATATCACTACACTGTCACTCCAATACCACCTAGCATCAACCCAGACCTCTCACACCCTCTATCACTACACTGTCACTCCAATACCACCTAGCACCAACCCAGACCTCTCACATCCTCTATCACTACACTGTCACTCCAATACCACCTAGCATCAACCCAGACCTCTCACACCCTCTATCACTACACTGTCACTCCAATACCACCTAGCATCAACCCAGACCTCTCACATCCTATATCACTACACTGTCACTACAATACCACCTAGCATCAACCCAGACCTCTCACATCCTATATCACTACACTGTCACTCCAATACCACCTAGCACCAACCCAGACCTCTCACACCCTCTATCACTACACTGTCACTCCAATACCACCTAGCACCAACCCAGACCTCTCACACCCTCTATCACTACACTGTCACTCCAATACCACCTAGCATCAACCCAGACCTCTCACATCCTATATCACTACACTGTCACTCCAATACCACCTAGCATCAACCCAGACCTCTCGCATCCTATATCACTACACTGTCACTCCAATACCACCTAGCACCAACCCAGACCTCTCACACCCTCTATCACTACACTGTCACTCCAATACCACCTAGCATCAACCCAGACCTCTCACACCCTCTATCACTACACTGTCACTCCAATACCACCTAGCATCAACCCAGACCTCTCACATCCTATATCACTACACTGTCACTCCAATACCACCTAGCACCAACCCAGACCTCTCACACCCTCTATCACTACACTGTCACTCCAATACCACCTAGCACCAACCCAGACCTCTCACATCCTCTATCACTACACTGTCACTCCAATACCACCTAGCATCAACCCAGACCTCTCACACCCTCTATCACTACACTGTCACTCCAATACCACCTAGCATCAACCCAGACCTCTCACATCCTCTATCACTACACTGTCACTCCAATACCACCTAGCATCAACCCAGACTCTCACATCCTCTATCACTACACTGTCACTCCAATACCACCTAGCATCAACCCAGACCTCTCACACCCTCTATCACTACACTGTCACTCCAATACCACCTAGCATCAACCCAGACCTCTCACACCCTCTATCACTACACTGTCACTCCAATACCACCTAGCATCAACCCAGACCTCTCACATCCTATATCACTACACTGTCACTCCAATGCCACCTAGCATCAACCCAGACCTCTCACACCCTCTATCACTACACTGTCACTCCAATACCACCTAGCATCAACCCAGACCTCTCACATCCTATATCACTACACTGTCACTCCAATACCAACTAGCACCAACCCAGACCTCTCACACCCTCTATCACTACACTGTCACTCCAATACCACCTAGCATCAACCCAGACCTCTCACACCCTATATCACTACACTGTCACTCCAATACCACCTAGCATCAACCCAGACCTCTCACATCCTATATCACTACACTGTCACTCCAATACCACCTAGCATCAACCCAGACCTCTCACATCCTATATCACTACACTGTCACTCCAATACCACCTAGCATCAACCCAGACCTCTCACACCCTATATCACTACACTGTCACTCCAATACCACCTAGCACCAACCCAGACCTCTCACATCCTATATCACTACACTGTCACTCCAATACCACCTAGCATCAACCCAGTCCTCTCACACCCTCTATCACTACACTGTCACTCCAATACCACCTAGCACCAACCCAGACCTCTCACATCCTCTATCACTACACTGTCACTCCAATACCACCTAGCATCAACCCAGACCTCTCACATCCTATATCACTACACTGTCACTCCAATACCACCTAGCACCAACCCAGACCTCTCACACCCTCTATCACTACACTGTCACTCCAATACCACCTAGCATCAACCCAGACCTCTCACATCCTATATCACTACACTGTCACTCCAATACCACCTAGCATCAACCCAGACCTCTCACATCCTATATCACTACACTGTCACTCCAATACCACCTAGCACCAACCCAGACCTCTCACACCCTCTATCACTACACTGTCACTCCAATACCACCTAGCATCAACCCAGACCTCTCACACCCTCTATCACTACACTGTCACTCCAATACCACCTAGCATCAACCCAGACCTCTCACATCCTATATCACTACACTGTCACTCCAATACCACCTAGCACCAACCCAGACCTCTCACACCCTCTATCACTACACTGTCACTCCAATGCCACCTAGCACCAACCCAGACCTCTCACATCCTCTATCACTACACTGTCACTCCAATACCACCTAGCATCAACCCAGACCTCTCACACCCTCTATCACTACACTGTCACTCCAATACCACCTAGCATCAACCCAGACCTCTCACATCCTCTATCACTACACTGTCACTCCAATACCACCTAGCATCAACCCAGACCTCTCACATCCTCTATCACTACACTGTCACTCCAATACCACCTAGCATCAACCCAGACCTCTCACATCCTCTATCACTACACTGTCACTCCAATACCACCTAGCATCAACCCAGACCTCTCACATCCTCTATCACTACACTGTCACTCCAATACCACCTAGCACCAACCCAGACCTCTCACATCCTCTATCACTACACTGTCAGACCTCTCACATCCTCTATCACTACACTGTCACTCCAATACCACCTAGCATCAACCCAGACCTCTATCACACACTGTCCCCAATATCAGACTACACTGTCACTCCAATACCACCTAGCATCAACCCAGACCTCTCACATCCTATATCACTACACTGTCACTCCAATACCACCTAGCATCAACCCAGACCTCTCACATCCTATATCACTACACTGTCACTCCAATACCACCTAGCATCAACCCAGACCTCTCACACCCTATATCACTACACTGTCACTCCAATACCACCTAGCACCAACCCAGACCTCTCACATCCTATATCACTACACTGTCACTCCAATACCACCTAGCACCAACCCAGACCTCTCACACCCTCTATCACTACACTGTCACTCCAATACCACCTAGCATCAACCCAGACCTCTCACACCCTCTATCACTACACTGTCACTCCAATACCACCTAGCATCAACCCAAACCTCTCACACCCTATATCACTACACTGTCACTCCAATACCACCTAGCACCAACCCAGACCTCTCACATTCTATATCACTACACTGTCACTCCAATACCACCTAGCACCAACCCAGACCTCTCACACCCTCTATCACTACACTGTCACTCCAATACCACCTAGCATCAACCCAGACCTCTCACACCCTCTATCACTACACTGTCACTACAATACCACCTAGCATCAACCCAGACCTCTCACACCCTATATCACTACACTGTCACTACAATACCACCTAGCACCAACCCAGACCTCTCACACCCTCTATCACTACACTGTCACTACAATACCACCTAGCATCAACCCAGACCTCTCACATCCTATATCACTACACTGTCACTCCAATACCACCTAGCACCAACCCAGACCTCTCACACCCTCTATCACTACACTGTCACTCCAATACCACCTAGCATCAACCCAGACCTCTCACATCCTATATCACTACACTGTCACTCCAATACCACCTAGCATCAACCCAGACCTCTCACACCCTCTATCACTACACTGTCACTCCAATACCACCTAGCACCAACCCAGACCTCTCACACCCTCTATCACTACACTGTGTCACTCCAATACCACCTAGCATCAACCCAGACCTCTCACAACCTCTATCACTACACTGTCACTCCAATACCACCTAGCACCAACCCAGACCTCTCACACCCTCTATCACTACACTGTGTCACTCCAATACCACCTAGCACCAACCCAGACCTCTCACACCCTCTATCACTACACTGTGTCACTCCAATGCCACCTAGCATCAACCCAGACCTCTCACACCCTCTATCACTACACTGTGTCACTCCAATACCACCTAGCATCAACCCAGACCTCTCACACCCTCTATCACTACACTGTCACTCCAATACCACCTAGCATCAACCCAGACCTCTCACATCCTCTATCACTACACTGTCACTCCAATACCACCTAGCATCAACCCAGACCTCTCACACCCTCTATCACTACACTGTCACTCCAATACCACCTAGCACCAACCCAGACCTCTCACATCCTCTATCACTACACTGTCACTACAATACCACCTAGCACCAACCCAGACCTCTCACACCCTATATCACTACACTGTCACTCCAATACCACCTAGCACCAACCCAGACCTCTCACATCCTATATCACTACACTGTCACTCCAATGCCACCTAGCATCAACCCAGACCTCTCACATCCTCTATCACTACACTGTCACTCCAATACCACCTAGCATCAACCCAGACCCTCTATCACTACACTGTGTCACTCCAATACCACCTAGCATCAACCCAGACCTTTAACATCCTCTATCACTACACTGTCACTCCAATGCCACCTAGCATCAACCCAGACCTCTCACATCCTCTATCACTACACTGTCACTCCAATACCACCTAGCATCAACCCAGACCTCTCACACCCTCTATCACTACACTGTCACTCCAATACCACCTAGCACCAACCCAGACCTCTCACATCCTATATCACTACACTGTCACTTCAATACCACCTAGCATCAACCCAGACCTCTCACATCCTATATCACTACACTGTCACTTCAATACCACCTAGCACCAACCCAGACCTCTCACACCCTCTATCACTACACTGTCACTCCAATACCACCTAGCACCAACCCAGACCTCTCACATCCTCTATCACTACACTGTCACTCCAATACCACCTAGCACCAACCCAGACCTCTCACATCCTCTATCACTACACTGTCACTCCAATACCACCTAGCATCAACCCAGACCCTCTATCACTACACTGTGTCACTCCAATACCACCTAGCATCAACCCAGACCTTTAACATCCTCTATCACTACACTGTCACTACAATACCACCTAGCATCAACCCAGACCTCTCACATCCTCTATCACTACACTGTCACTCCAATACCACCTAGCATCAACCCAGACCTCTAACATCCTATATCACTACACTGTCACTCCAATACCACCTAGCATCAACCCAGACCTCTCACACCCTCTATCACTACACTGTCACTCCAATACCACCTAGCACCAACCCAGACCTCTAACATCCTCTATCACTACACTGTCACTCCAATACCACCTAGCACCAACCCAGACCTCTCACAACATCTATCACTACACTGTCACTCCAATACCACCTAGCACCAACCCAGACCTCTCACACCCTCTATCACTACACTGTCACTCCAATACCACCTAGCACCAACCCAGACCTCTCACATCCTCTATCACTACACTGTCACTCCAATACCACCTAGCACCAACCCAGACCTCTCACATCCTCTATCACTACACTGTCACTCCAATACCACCTAGCACCAACCCAGACCTCTAACATCCTATATCACTACACTGTCACTCCAATACCACCTAGCACCAACACAGACCTCTAACATCCTCTATCACTACACTGTGTCACTCCAATACCACCTAGCACCAACCCAGACCTCTCACATCCTCTATCACTACACTGTCACTCCAATACCACCTAGCACCAACCCAGACCTCTCACATCCTCTATCACTACACTGTCACTCCAATACCACCTAGCACCAACCCAGACCTCTCACATCCTCTATCACTACACTGTGTCACTCCAATACCACCTAGCACCAACCCAGACCTCTCACATCCTCTATCACTACACTGTGTCACTCCAATACCACCTAGCACCAACCCAGACCTCTCACATCCTCTATCACTACACTGTCACTCCAATACCACCTAGCACCAACCCAGACCTCTCACATCCTCTATCACTACACTGTGTAGGACACACACACAAACAATTAGGGTTCGCCAAGGGTTCTTCTAAGATCCTCAAAGTTCTTTGAAGAACCTTGGGGTTCTTGGCACTGAAAATGGCCCCCAAAAGGATTTTCCAAGAAACCCAAAGGATGTGGGGTTCTTCGAGGAACCTCCTTAGTTGGTGGGAGTTCTTGCAGGAACCTAAATGCCCGACTGAAATACTTGGATTTGAATTTGAAAAGACAGCAGGTGCAGGCACTTAACTGAAAAATTTAATGATCTCCTCAATGTAAGGTTGGTCCCTTGTCTGATCTAAATGGATATTGTTGTATGATGATACCATCTCTCTTTTCATATTTGTGCAAATCTTTCTAAAACAGAAAATGGACACAATTCAATGGATATCAATCAACAAAGAGGTGAGAATATGTAGGCTGTAAGAATATGTTGAAGGCTAGCTGTGTTGAACTGCTCACCTGTGTGTCTGTGTCTGCAGGTATACAGACGAGGAGGCATACAAAGGCATGTCAATTGGTATTGGTACAGTATGTAATACCGATCACATGTACCATCCTCAATGAATATCCCATTAGGCCTCTACATTATGGACAAGATGTGGGGATGAAAATCATTATCCATACAGTTTTTTTCATTCACATTCACCACAAAAACCAAGGTATGAATTCTGTCTTGTGCATATTTTGTTAATCATTTGTAAAAATGACTATTTTTTTGGATTCCCAGACTTCACCCTCCCTACACCTCTGATGAATATAACAGGAAACCTGCTTGATCACCAAGCACTGCAAAGAACACCAACACATTAACACCAACACATTAACATCAACACATTAACATCAACACGCCAGGGGATATACCCAGTAGACTTGGGGGCTGCTGGGAGATTACCTCATATTTAGATTTTTACTCTGCTTTGCCACTAAAATCATAATAAACTCTGAGAACTAAAGTATTGTTGTTATTGTTATGCATATTATTATTAATAATAATAACAGAGGAGGGGGGTACAATAACAGAGAGAATATGCTAAATTCACACAAATCCATATGCTGACCTGATGTATAGATTTATCAAGATAAATTGGACATGATGGAAGGTGTTATGTTGTGTGTGTCTGTAGGTGGAGTCCATGTGTTGATCTACAGTATCTAGCGTTAGTGTACTATGCAGATCTGAAGACACAAAGCAAACACTGGGAAATAAATCATGTGTGAGCAGACAGCAGACTTACATACTCCATGTAGACAACACAAGCATGAAAGTACACACACACACACACACACACACACACACACACACACACACACACACACACACACACACACACACACACACACACACACACACACACACACACACACACACACACACACACACACACACACACACACACACACACACACACACACACACACACACACTCCTGATCCCCATCTCTGTCTCCCCTCCTCCTTCTATAGTGAATAAGCAGCCAGTCCATCTTAAGACCTTGTTCTTCCTGTATTTCTTGTCTTTTTTTATTAGTTTTTATTAACTTTGCCTCCCCCTCTCTGTCAGCACTTTCAATAATCAATGCTGATATATTGCCAATATCCAGCCAAGTCCCCAGTGTCATCTTTCACTGAGGCTGCGTTATTGGGGGAGATTGGCCCAATAATAATGATATTTATTACAGATATTTATTATCTGGATCTTGGCAGTACTGAGGACCACACCCTGCTGCTGACTTACATACTCACACTCTCTCCTCTCTGACTCCACACACTCTCTCCTCTCTGACTCCACACACTCTCTCCTCTCTGACTCCACACACTCTGTCCTCTCTGACTCCACACACTCTCTCCTCTCTGACTCCACACACTCTGTCCTCTCTGACTCCACACACTCTCTCCTCTCTGACTCCACACACTCTCTACTCTCTGACTCCACACACTCTCTCCTCTCTGACTCCACACACTCTGTCCTCTCTGACTCCACACTCTCTCCTCTCTGACTCCACACACTCTGTCCTCTCTGACTCCACACACTCTCTCCTCTCTGACTCCACACACTCTCTACTCTCTGACTCCACACACTCTCTCCTCTCTGACTCCACACACTCTGTCCTCTCTGACTCCACACTCTCTCCTCTTTGACTCCACACACTCTCTCCTCTCTGACTCCACACTCTGTCCTCTCTGACTCCACACACTCTCCTCTCTGACTCCACACACTCTCTCCTCTCTGACTCCACATACTCTCTCCTCTTTGACTCCACACACTCTGTCCTCTCTGACTCCACACACTCTGTCCTCTCTGACTCCACACTCTCTCCTCTTTGACTCCACATACTCTCTCCTCTCTGACTCCACACACTCTCTCCTCTCTGACTCCACACACTCTCTCCTCTTTGACTCCACACTCTCTCCTCTCTGACTCCACACACTCTGTCCTCTCTGACTCCACACTCTCTCCTCTTTGACTCCACACTCTCTCCTCTTTGACTCCACACTCTCTCCTCTCTGACTCCACACACTCTCTCCTCTCTGACTCCACACTCTCTCCTCTCTGACTCCACACTCTCTCCTCTCTGACTCCACACACTCTCTCCTCTCTGACTCCACACTCTCTCCTCTTTGACTCCACACTCTCTCCTCTTTGACTCCACACTCTCTCCTCTCTGACTCCACTCTCTCTCCTCTTTGACTCCACACTCTCTCCTCTCTGACTCCACACTCTCTCCTCTTTGACTCCACACTCTCTCCTCTTTGACTCCACACTCTCTCCTCTTTGACTCCACACTCTCTCCTCTCTGACTCCACACACTCTCTCCTCTCTGACTCCACACACTCTCTCCTCTCTGACTCCACACACTCTCTCCTCTCTGACTCCACACACTCTCTCCTCTCTGACTCCACACACTCTCTCCTCTTTGACTCCACATACTCTCTCCTCTCTGACTCCACACACTCTGTCCTCTCTGACTCCACACTCTCTCCTCTTTGACTCCACATAGTCTCTCCTCTCTGACTCCACACACTCTCTCCTCTCTGACTCCACACACTCTGTCCTCTCTGACTCCACACTCTCTCCTCTTTGACTCCACATACTCTCTCCTCTCTGACTCCACACACTCTCTCCTCTCTGACTCCACATACTCTCTCCTCTCTGACTCCACACTCTCTCCTCTCTGACTCCACACACTCTCTCCTCTCTGACTCCACACACTCTCTCCTCTCTGACTCCACACACTCTCTCCTCTCTGACTCCACACACTCTCTCCTCTCTGACTCCACACACTCTCTCCTCTTTGACTCCACACACTCTCCTCTTTGACTCCACACACTCTCCTCTCAGACTCCACACTCTCTCCTCTCAGACTCCACACACTCTCCTCTCAGACTCCACACACTCTCCTCTCTGACTCCATACACTCTCCTCTCTGACTCCACACACTCTCCTCTCTGACTCCACACCCTCTCCTCTCAGACTCCACATACTCTCCTCTTTGACTCCACACACACTTTCCTTTTAGACTCCACACACTCTCCTCTCTGACTCCACACACTCTCCTCTCAGACCCCACACACTCTCCTCTTTGACTCCACACACACTCTCCTCTTTGACTCCACACACACTCTCCTCTCAGACTCCACACACTCTCCTCTCTGACTCCACACACTCTCCTCTCAGACTCCACACACTCTCTCCTCTCTGACTCCACACACTCTCTCCTCTGACTCCACACACACTCTCCTTTCTGACTCCACACACTCTCTCCTCTGACTCCACACACACTCTCCTCTCTGACTCCACACACTCTCTCCTCTGACTCCACACACACTCTCCTCTCTGACTCCACACACAATCTACTCTTTGACTCCACACACACTCTCCTCTCTGACTCCACACACACTCTCCTCTCTGACTCCACACACACTCTCCTCTCTGACTCCACACACACTCTCCTCTTTGACTCCACACACACTCTCCTCTCTGACTCCACACACGTTCTCCTCTTTAACTCCACACACACTCTCCTCTCTGACCACACACACTCTCCTCTCTGACTCCACACACACTCTCCTCTCTGACTCCACACACACTCTCCTCTCAGACTCCACACACTCTCCTCTCTGACTCCACACAAACTCTCCTCTCAGACTCCACACACTCTCCTCTCTGACTCCACACACACTCTCCTCTTTGACTCCACACAAACTCTCCTCTCAGACTCCACACACTCTCCTCTCAGACTCCACACGCTCTCCTCTCAGACTCCACACACTCTCCTCTCAGACTTCACACACTCTCCTCTCTGACTCCACACACTCTCCTCTCTGACTCCACACACACTCTCCACTCTGACTCCACACACACACTCTCCTCTCTGACTCCACACACACACTCTCCTCTCTGGGTCAAAGTTAACAGAGAAGGCAGGGAGATATTAGTAGTTCACTAGCTGTTTCTATCCTAACCATATACAGAGGCATTTTTCTTTAACACTTCTATATTGGCTTATTTGGGACCAGCAGTTCATCTGTGTCGTTGGTCCTGGAAGCGATACACATTTGAACAACTAAAGGAAAGACAGAGAGAGGAACGGTGTACAATGAGACCTGGTCTGAGGACTTGAGACTGAGGACTGTACATCCTGCCCAATTTGTCTTCCCTCTACCCATACCTTAGGTAGCCCAACCTCAAATCTCCAGTCCAAGGCCCCCAAAGCACCCCCCCCCCCAAACCCCCCTGGCCTGCTTGGCCCCCTGATGTTAATCCAGCCCAGCCCAGCGCCCCTCATCGTTTCAGTTATTGATTTCCTCTCTCGCGCCACGGTTACATGTCGCACCACGTCATAGGTCCAGGCTGCTGCTCCAGTCAGCCCCCCCTAACCTAACCTATCCACACGGGAACCAGGGAATGGGAGAGAGAAGGGGGAGAGGGAGGAGGAGGAGGAGGAGGAGGAGGAGGAGGAGGAGGAGGAGGAGGAGGAGGAGGAGGAGGAGGAGGAGGAGGAGGAGGAGGAGGAGGAGGAGGAGGAGGAGGAGGAGGAAGAGGAGGAGGAGGAGGAGGAGGAGGTGGGAGAGAGCAGTGTCGTTGGACAAAATCAAGAGGGGGAGAGAGGGGAAAAAAGAGAGATGGGGAGACAAAATGGGGGAGAGATGGGGGGAGAGAGAAGAGAGAAGGGGGAAGAGAGGAGGAGAGAGGGGGAGCTGTAATAAACACTGCAGTATTTCAGCAAAGCAACCAGCGTTTTACAGGGATAGAAACAATCGTAAGCAACGAAATAAAAAATCTGCCCGGGGTGTTGCAGGAGAAATTGTGGAAATGATCAGAATGCGACACTGGAGTTCAGGGCAACAGATTTGTCTTGGGAAATGTATAACTGTTTGTCTTGGGAAATGTATAACTGTTTGTCTTGGGAAATGTATAACTGTTTGTCTTGGGAAATGTATAACTGTTTGTCTTGGGAAATGTATAACTGTTTGTCTTGGGAAATGTATAACTGTTTGTCTTGGGAAATGTATAACTGTTTGTCTTGGGAAATGTATAACTGTTTGTCTTGGGAAATGTATAACTGTTTGTCTTGGGAAATGTATAACTGTTTGTCTTGGGAAATGTATAACTGTTTGTCTTGGGAAATGTATAACTGTTTGTCTTGGGAAATGTATAACTGTTTGTCTTGCAGTTGTATACACAAAATTATGAACTGGCTGGTTTGAGCCCTGAATGCTGAATGGCTGAAAGATGTGGTTTATGAGACCGTATACCACGGGAATGACAAAACATTTATTTTTACTGTTCTAATTACGTTGGTAACCAGTTTATAATAGCAATAAGGTACCTCAGGGGGTTGTGGTATATGGCCAATATACCACGACTAAGGGCTGTATCCAGGCCATGGTGTATTGGCCGTATACCACAAACCTCAGAGATGCCCTATTACTTAATTACACAGAATGAAAACGTATTGTGCTGCATGTAAGTGCATATATGCAAAGACAGGTATATTACTATGATCATCTTCATTAGTGTGTTTGTGTTTTGAGGCTGTTTAAATGAGTGTGTGTATGCGTGCCTGTGTGTGTGTGCATGTAAGTGAGTGTGTGTGTGTGCTGAGTCTGCATGTTCTCGTTCTCATCTTGGAAGAGCGGTCAGGGATAGGTCTCTAATCACATCGTCTGTGTGTGTTTGTTGTAATCTTGGCAGCAGAGCAAACAAAAGTCCTGTCACCATCACCACAATGTAAAAAGCAGCTACACCATTCGACACACAGACTGACTCCATGCCACCAAGACAGACTGACTCCATGCCACCAAGACAGACTGATTTCATGCGATCAAGACAGACGGACTCCATGCCACCAAGACAGACTGATTCCATGACATAAAGACAAACTGACTCCATGCCATAAAGACAGACTGACTCCAAAAAGACAGACTGACTCCATGCCACCAAGACAGACTGACTCCATGCCACCAAGACAGCCTGACTCCATGCCATAAAGACAGACTGACTCCATGCAATAAAGACAGCCTGACACCATGCCATATAGACAGCCTGACTCCATGCCATATAGACAGCCTGACTCCATGCCATCAAGACAGACTGACTCCATGCCATAAAGACAGACTGACTCCATGCCATAAAGACAGACTGACTCCATGCCATAAAGACAGCCTGACTCCATGCCATAAAGACAGCCTGACTCCATGCCATCAAGACAGACTGACTCCATGCCATCAAGACAGACTGACTCCATGCTATATAGACAGACTGACTCCATGCCATATAGACAGCCTGACTCCATGCCATATAGACAGCCTGACTCCATGCCATCAAGACAGACTGACTCCATGCTATATAGACAGGCTGACTCCATGCCATAAAGACAGACTGACTCCATGCTATATAGACAGACTGACTCCATGCCATAAAGACAGCCTGACTCCATGCCATATAGACAGCCTGACTCCATGCCATCAAGACAGACTGACTCCATGCCATAAAGACAGACTGACTCCATGCCATAAAGACAGACTGACTCCATGCCATAAAGACAGCCTGACTCCATGCCATAAAGACAGCCTGACTCCATGCCATCAAGACAGACTGACTCCATGCCATCAAGACAGACTGACTCCATGCTATATAGACAGACTGACTCCATGCCATAAAGACAGACTGACTCCATGCTATATAGACAGACTGACTCCATGCCATAAAGACAGACTGACTCCATGCCATCAAGACAGACTGACTCCATGCCATCAAGACAGACTGACTCCATGCTATATAGACAGACTGACTCCATGCCATAAAGACAGACTGACTCCATGCTATATAGACAGACTGACTCCATGCCATAAAGACAGACATCCATGCCATAAAGACAGACTGACTCCATGCCATAAAGACAGACTGACTCCATGCCATAAAGACAGGCTGACTCCATGCCATAAAGACAGACTGACTCCATGTCATAAAGACAGACTGACTCCATGCCATATAGACAGGCTGACTCCATGCCATATATTACAGCCTGACTCCATGTCATAAAGACAGACTGACACCATGTCATAAAGACAGACTGACCATGTCATAAAGACAGACTGACCATGTCATAAAGACAGACTGACCATGTCATAAAGACAGACTGACTCCATGCCATCAAGGTTTCGTAGCAGTGCAGACGTGTTTGTCATTTTTCTGTGTAAAATTGTGTTTTTTTAGTCTTTAAAAACATTTTTTTCAATATATTTCAATCTCTTTTTCCATTTTTTAATTAAATATACCTTCCGGCAAACCGCCTCACCCAATGTGATATGGCCTATTTATTGCCTTACCTCCTTACTCCATTTACACACACTGTATATAGATTTTTCTATTGTTATTGAATGTATGTTTGTTTATCCCATGTGTAACTCTGTTGTGGTTTTTTGTCGCAGTGCTTTGCTTTATCTTGGCCAGGTCGCAGTTGTAAATGAGAACTTGTTCTCAACTGGCCTACATCCATCTGTCCATCCATCCATCCATCCATCCATCCATCCATCCATCCATCCATCCATCCATCCATCCATCCATCCATCCATATAGTTGTGCCCACTTATGAAATGTCAGTCTCTAGGTCAAATGGAATCTCTCTCGTTCTCTCTCGTTTCCCAGTTCATCCTCACATTCTCTCTCTCTGTTTCTCTCACTTTTAATGCACTGTAGTGTCTCTGGCCAGTGTGTTTCCCTAACCCTCTCTCTCTTCCCCTCTCTCCTGCAGTCTTCTTCACTCCCCCGTTCCCTCTGCGAGCAGCCAGGCTGTGTGTGAGTGAGTGTGTGGAAGATTTAGAGCAGGGATCAATAAGAAATGTAAAAATCAATGCACTTAGTGCCAGGAAATCAATGGGACTAATCGGGATGCCAATCAGCCCAGTCAAAACAATTAGGGGGAAGAAAAATGTTTAACAACCTCCTCTCTCTTGCTTACACACAGAGGCAGGAAGAGAGGGATGGGGATATCAGAGGCAGACAGAGAGGGATGAGATGAAGTGATAGATGGGAAGGAAAGGATCAGGAGGGAGAGCCCCAAGCTTAGTCTGGGGGAAGAGAGGAGAGAGGGATGGGTGGAGCGAGGCTGGGAGGAATGAGGGATGGGTGGAGCGAGGCTGGGAGGAGTGAGGGATGGGTGGAGCGAGGCTGGGAGGAGTGAGGGATGGGTGGAGCGAGGCTGGGAGGAGAGAGGGATGGGAATGGAGATAAACAGAAGTCAACAGGGAACAGATGAGGTGGTCGCACTAAAGACAACTGGGTTCTGGCATGCATCAAATATCAGTCTTTGACCATGAATTCATGTTAAATGTATCTTCTTGGCTTTTTCTAACTCTCGTGTAATTCTAGAGGAAACCAAACAATAAAAATATGATCATAAAAGCTGATGCTTTTATCCAAAGCAAATATCCAGAATACTGTATGTGGCCAATGTCAGACACAAACCCACAACTGTGGTGTAGTGAGAACCAAGCACATGGCACCACAGTGTCATCAATGAGATCATTCTCTTATCAAATGGTTTGATTCCTAAATGAGATCACAACCTGATCCCCCAAGTCATCAAATACAGTCAGAGTGGAGGAAGGCAACAACACACACGACTGGTTGGATTCTGACATACAGACAATTCTGACCTTCATTCAGTTGAGTCAAACTTCCATGAAATCCAGATATTCCCACTGTCTTTAATCCAACACAATAACACACTGAAGCCCATGACAAGATCCACCAACAACACACTGAACCCCATGACAAGATCCACCAACAACACACTGAACCCCATGACAAGATCCACCAACAACACACTGAACCCCATGACAAGATCCACCAACAACACACTGAACCCCATGACAAGATCCACCAACAACACACTGAACCCCATGACAAGATCCACCAACAACACACTGAACCCCATGACAAGATCCACCAACAACACACTGAACCCCATGACAAGATCCACCAACAACACACTGAACCCCATGACAAGATCCACCAACAACACACTGAACCCCATGACAAGATCCACCAACAACACACTGAACCCCATGACAAGATCCACCAACAACACACTGAACCCCATGACAAGATCCACCAACAACACACTGAACCCCATGACAAGATCCACCAACAACACACTGAACCCCATGACAAGATCCACCAACAACACACTGAACCCCATGACAAGATCCACCAACAACACACTGAACCCCATGACAAGATCCACCAACAACACACTGAACCCCATGACAAGATCCACCAACAACACACTGAACCCCATGACAAGATCCACCAACAACACACTGAACCCCATGACAAGATCCACCAACAACACACTGAACCCCATGACAAGATCCACCAACAACACCTGACTCACCTCTAAAAACAACCAACTCTTTACAAATCTGGAAGATCCAACCAAGAAACTCTACCTCACTGAACCATCCAATCAGATTGACTGTTTTTCAGACCAGACATCCAATAAGGAGGCAGGAATTGAGCGAGGAGATGTTGATGGGGGGGTTGGGGGTAATTTGGGGTCAATCAATAGAGCTGGCCTCCCTCTATCTTGTGGCTGCTCACCGTGCTAAAATCAATAGGAAAGCCAATAGTTCCCAGGCTGGGTCTAGATTAGTGAGCACACAACTAAACAGGCAGT